>NC_092058.1:1065574-1103074 GCF_039877785.1 Chaetodon trifascialis | reverse complement strand
ATTCAAAAAGACAGCGGGAAAAAAAGACGAGGTCTCACACTCGCCCTCCACCGCACTGACAGCACATCGGTCTCAATCATTCAGGACGGCAGCTGGGTGGCGGTCTCGGGCTGGCGAATGTCACCCGGCTAGCAGCGACGCCATCATCGGCAGCCGCCTGCTCGTCCTGAATGTGCTGCAGCAGAGTCACTAAACTAAAGAGCAGCACTGACTCGACATCTGTTTGGAGGAAATCTTCCCACACTGAGCTTCGTTTGTGCACTCTTACCTCAAACTGCTCGTGAAGCTGTGAAAATTAACCTTCAGACTGACCAGTGCGACCAGTCAACAATACTCCTAGTTAACCTTCGTTAGAGCTACGTGACGTTAGCTCAGCACACATATGAGCGTACATGTGGACATGTTGGCCGATGGGCGACAATAAACTGCAGTAAAGAAACGTGAAACCGAGGCTCTTCGTTACATAGTTTGTCCACCAGAGAGCGCTGACGAGTTGACTTTCACACTGTAAAATGTCACGTTATGTGTCACAATTGTAAAAAAGAACAAATCTAAGGGATCAAATTGGTGATTGATTACATTGTGTGTTTACGTAAAACAACACAAATATCAGTCAATATTTGGTTATGAGATGTTTTCAATGCCCAAATATTAATATCACAGTCTGCAGATATCGATACTCGTAGTTAGCAAGCTGACATTTACCGATTCACCACACAGTACAAATAACAGCCATCCTCTGTACAAGACTTCATGACAGTCCACCCATCAGCTGTCCGGACAGCTCACAGGAACTGAATGTCCACCTGATGATGGCGCTCCACCAAACGTTAGGACACACTGGACGTTATTTCAGCGCACACCAAAACGGAACCACCAACCGACCGACTGACGTCCAAAGAGGCTCAGAGCAGCCACATGAGTGGATGATGCATACAGGTGGAGAGAAAATAGTGCTTCCTGCCAGCATGGGCGGAGAACATGAGTCAACCAGAGACAGAGCGAGAGACACGGTGAGAGGGAGGCGTTCCAGCCATCTACCGCAGAGACAGAGAGACGCTGAAGGACTCAAAGCGTCCGCAGACGTCCTGCAGGCGTCAGGACAACGCCGCCGTTTAGCATCATGTGAAACACACGTACACACTCAACACGCACACACACAGCGCGCCTCACGACTGCAGGCGGTGGCCACGGCGTTTCAAACGCACGGCTGCACGGTGCGATAGCTCGCTCGCCGTCTTCTCCACGCCGCCTGCCTGATGACTTCCTCTCTGCCTCTTCCTCTTCCTCTTCCTCTCCCTCTCTCTCTGTAAGTGGGTGACAGTCGTTTAAAGTGCACTGCTGTACCTCCTGATAGCGTGCAGCAAACAATGAATGTATTGGCCACGCTACTGAGGCTGCTAGCGCCTCAGAATAACAACGAAGCCGAGGGAGGACGCGAGGATGAATTACCCAACTTCAAAGAGGACTTTTCTCTCTGCCTCTGTCTCCATGTAATATTTCAATATTTCACAGAGTGATGAAAAGAATCAGCGAGCGACAATATTAGATCTGCTGCTCAAATTAAAACTGACAGCACTTCATCAATGCCTGCACGGCTGCTAAGTCAATGGCGTTTGGTCACGCAGAGACAAACAATGACATCCTCACGCTGAACACAGGCCAGAAGCAAGAAGCTGGTTTTTGGCGTCCCGTCCCGCGAGGCTCGTCCTGGACGTTCAAACAGACGTCGCGTCGTTCCCGCCGAGCTCGGCTGATTACAGGCGCCGGCCGAACACCTGGTTTGAGGTGAACTTCAAGAGAAGCTGAGGCTCTGCAGCAAATCCACCTGACGTCTCAGGACTTGAACGCAGAGCAGCTGATGGCAGAGCGCCTTCGGCTCTTTCATTTCTCTGTGAAGCAGAAGCATAACTCACTCTGCAGCTCGCAAACATGTTTTTCTGAGGCTCCTTCTGGTATTTCTGAGGTTTTATGGAGCATATTTCTGCTGCTGTAAACTGACTGTCTGCTGAACGGTCACACATTCGTATTGGGGGGGGGGGGGGCAGCCTCTGAACTGCTCATTCTTTGTGAACATTTCAAAACATGTGCCGCCCCTGAAAGACCCCTGTGGGCCCCCCAGGCCCTCCATCACTTCAACATTCCTACAGCAGCTTGATGGAGTCCACGACCAGTTAGACAAGTCTGAGACTTCAGCAGAGACAAACTGTGGACTAAAAGACGCTTCTTTAACAGTTAACAGTCAAAACTCTGAAACGTTCACCTTTATTAAAGCACACACGCTGATCTGAGTTCAGTGCAGCTCAACTCAAAGTGCATCATTCGTCCCTCGATGAGCGACTCACAGCCACGATCATGTTCAGAAACAGGTGAAGAGTCAAACCTGCAGCTGGTCATTAGCCACAGTATGTCCCTCGTCTACGCAGACTGAGCTGAGCGTCCCCTGAACTGCAGCTGAAGAACATATGGAATGAAAACGTCTTTCTATTTGTCCTCCATGCAGGGGGAGGGGGGCTTCACTGAGGGTCGCTGACAATCCAGCTTCATGAGGACTCGTGCAGGATGAAGGTGGTTCGATCTGCAGGTCTGAACACTGAACAAAACGTCTCAACACGTCCAGCTGCTGCTAACAGGACAAGCTGCGTCCCGCTGGACCTTTTTCACGTTTGACTGAGACGTGAAAAGGCTTAAAGCTCTGTTTAAAGCCGTCCAAAAACAGACTCGAGCTGCAGATTCTTGATAAACAGCCTGAAAACAAACTCGTCCACAGTCCAGAGTCCTGTGGACAGCAGGGATTGGGTGTGTGCTGCACCACAGTCCATTTGTCCTTGAAGATTATGGCTTTATTAAATTGTAATGCTCTTTGAAGCGGCAACTATGTAAACAATACCCCCCCCTCCCCCGCCCCGCCCCCCCCCGAGATCCAGAGCTGCAAACGCAGGTCAGAGCAAACACCTGAAGGACGCTGAGGGACAGTAAACTGCTGTCTCCTGCCTCTCCTCACCTGTCCTCCTCTGTCCAGCTTCCTGCTGTCAGTGGGCCCCCCCCCCCGCCGCCCCCCCGACTCATTTTCTCACCCGTGGTCACTCCCTCACTTTCTATTAACCCCGTTCCTCCCCGTCTCACCCTCCCTGTCTCTGCTGTCTCCAGTCCTATCAATCAAGACATCCCACTACTACGTCCCCTGTCACTCCCGAGTCCCCCCTCTGTCCCTCCACCCTCCACACACACACACACACACACACTCACACACACACCCAGCAGCACACACACACGCTCTCACAGCTATGGCGTGAATCATCGCAGCACATTGGCAGACGACAGCTCGCGTCCCTCTGAATGACTGCCCGTCATAAAGACAGACTGACGGATGAATGGGTGGGGTGAATAAATGACTTGATGGGTGGATGAGTGTGTGGATAGATGGGTGGGTGGATGAAAAGAGGGATGAATGGGTGGATGAATGGGTGACTCATGACATCCTGATCCGACACAAATTTGCAAATAGGCTCAGAGACGAGCGCTCGGGGCCGTGACGCGTTCAGGGACTGTTTACTTCCTGGAGCATCGACGGCAGCTTCGTCAGCTGAGCGGCGAGGAAGAGCGTTTGCTTCTGCCTGCGAGCAGCTCGGCGTTCAGAGCGTCACAATCTGCTGAATCGGCTCGACTGATGCGGGAAATCCAAACATCGCATGAGGATCAATAAACACTCAAACAGTCGTTTGGTGATGAAGTCATTTTATCAGCGAGCTTTAAAGTGATTAGGCCCGTCAATACTATTGATAACTGATCGTTAAAGAGAAGACGCCTCAGCTGGCTGAACAACAGTAACTTCACACAATCCAAAGATCACTTCATCAATCAATTAGTTCATTGGCACAGAGATAATTAGCAATGATTCCGATGATCGATTGATCGTTTCAGTCAATTTTTAAGTTACAGATACAGAAACGTTCTCTGCCTGCAGCTTCTGGACTTTTTCTGATCGACTGTAAACTTTGAGTTTTGGACTGTTTTTCACGTTTTTCACCCTTTTAGAGACCAAACGGCCGATCAATCGAATAATCAGACAAACTGATAATGATAAAGCAATGAACTGGGTTTTCATTTTCTTCTGTGAAGAGTGTTTTTGCTTTAATTTGGACGAACACTAACAGGAACGCGTCTGCTCTTCGTCGTGAATTCTACCTTGTGTACGCTGATGATCACCGAGCTCTTCCTCGCTCTGCTGCCTCTTTCTGGAATGTTCACTGTTTGCAAAAACCTGTCGACTCGTCCGAACCTGCAGAAGGTGAGTCACCTGAAGCCTTCACAGCTGTGTGTGTGTCAGATTATAGAGTGTGAGCGTGAGTGTGTGTGTGTGTGTGTGTGCGTGTGTGTGTGTGTCGACATGCACCACCTGATGTACATATGTATGCCCCTGCTGGTGTGAGTGTGTGACCGTGTGTGTGTTTGACTGCATGCCAGGAACAATGTCATCTACTGAGAATCCACACACACACACACACACACACACACACACACACACACACACACACACACACACACACACACACACACACACAAACACACACACACACACACACACACACACACACACACACACTGGTGTGAAGTGGCCCTGCCGGTGTTTGACTGTTACATTTAACATGTCAGACTCTCTCAGGTCTCGTTTCCTCGGCCGGCTGTATTTACCTCCCACCAACGCTTTAAGAGCTCCCGGCCAGGTGGAGGGGCCAAGCTGTTAGCCTGAGTCAACACACACACACACGCACACACACACACACACACACACACACACACACACACACACACACACACACACACACACACACACACACACACACACACACACACACACACACACACACACACACACACCCCTTCTGAAGAAGCCAGCTTTGCTTTGGGCCTCTGAAGCGTCGCTCCTCTCCTCCACTCTTTCAGTTACTCTGCCGTCGTTAATTTTTAAGCCTGAAAACGTCTCACGCTGTCCCTCCGTGTGTCAGGTAAGATCTTTCCTTCATCTTTTATGTTCTTGGTGTTAACAGGATGAACCAAAAACCAGACAACTCAGCAGTTTATTCTGCTGTCTCACCGCCTTCAAGCCCAGAAACTGAAACGCTGAAATATTTGTGAGTGTCTGCTCTTCATCTTGGTCTGAACGAACAAACGACTCAAAAAATGCTCGTTAAAGACGCGCCGCCCCCGTTCAGCCAATCAGACCTCTGTGTTTACTGCACCGGCAGGCAGTGACATTCCCGGGCTGCTCTGCCTGCTCTGCCTGCTCTGGCTGTTCTGGCTGTTCTGTCTGCTCTGGCTGTTCCGGCTGTTCCGGCTGTTCCGGCTGCTCTGCCTGCTCTGGCTGTTCCGGCCGTTCTGCCTGTTCTGGCTGCTCTGTCTGCTCTGGCTGTTCCGGCTGTTCCGGCTGCTCTGCCTGTTCTGGCCGTCGTGGTGAAGCAGATTCCTTCATGGATGAGCGAGCAGCACGCCTCTACATGTGGTCCTGCTTCCAGCGCTTCAAAAGAGCTGAACAGCCGTCATTACAAGGCGACTTGGGAGTAACTCTGCACTCTGCGTGTATTTCTGCTCAACGCAAACACAAAGCTGGCTGTTTGTTCATTATGTGTGGCGCTGAGGAGGACTCCCCTCACGTCTGATTAAACCTGAATGGTTTGTCTTTGGGGGACTCAGAGTCCAGCAGGGCCAAGCGGCACACGTGTTAAACGCAGACTCCGCTCAGACCGAGGGTTTATCTGAACGCTGCTCGTGAAGCCGAATCACAATTAGGTCTCCTCCCGGCGTTAAGAGTTCTGGCGTGGCGGTGAAATTCCTCCATGGTTGACCGGGTGACTCAGAGCGCCATTTGGCTCCATGTCCAGAAGGCTAACCAGCCAAAACAAGGGGGCTAATAAAACTGTCCACTGATAAGCAGTTAATGCCCCAGAACTAATGACTGCACCGCCACCCCGCTTCCCCTCGCCCAATCAGTGCTGTGACGCACACACACACACACACACACACACACACACACACACACACACACACACACACACACACACACACACACACACACACACACACACACACACACACACACACACACACACACACACACACACACACACACACACACACAGTTGTTAGTGCTGTGACTGGACAATGAGGAGTAATGAGGAGAAAGAGGAATTCTGGGAACTTGGTGGAGGCCAAACTTAAAAAGAGCATTCATAAGGACGGGATGGGGGGGGGGGGGGGGGGTCTTCCATCCTACAGCAGGAGTGCCACCGGCTGATCCAAAGAAAGCTGTATGTTTGAGGTGCGTGAGCAGCAGAGCCACAGGTACCCCCCGCCCCCTCCCCCCTCCCCCGGAGCTCCGGGACTAAAATGGCCTCTATATCAGAGACATACAGGCCGCAGCAGTTAGCCACACTGATCGCTCATAATGGCCCGCCAGCGTGCTGCGCCGCCTCCCTCTGCAGCAGAACGCCGCTCTGTCAGCTGCAATTATACGGGAAACCGCCACCAGGAGCAAAACCAACAGCTCCGCCGCCATCTACACATGGCAGAGACGCCGTCACGCTCCCTCGTGCTCACAGCTTGAGAGAGAAAAAAAATACTTCCCTCACCATCTGAATGTGGACATTTGGCGTCCACGGCTGCCAGCGCATCAAAAAATAAGCAAACGCGAGGACACGCTGATGACACAGACTCTTACTGTAGGTTTGGTCAATTCAATCAGGAAGTAAAAACAGGCGTCGGCCGACAGATGGGAGGGTTTTCCTGCTGCTGGGTGGCATCAACGACATTTACGGTCATCAGCGAGCATCCGCCCAGCTGAGCTCCCACAGGAGTATCAAGAGGTCTTTGATCTGCTGTGAGGAACACACTCTGAACGCGAGCGAGGGATCGGAGCAGCTATGACCTGAAGCCGACGGGTGTCCATCAGAGTCAGAGCCCGCCTTCACGTCTGGACTGCGACGGAAACACGGCGACTTCTTCCCGTCGCCTCTGACCACCGTCGTTTAACATGCTGACTCTGCAGAACTGTTAGCTTCTCTGTGACGCTGATGGCTGCCAACAGGTGAGCGACGCCGGCAGCCCAACAGGTGAGCGACGCCGGCAGCCCAACAGGTGAGCGACGCCGGCAGCCCAACAGGTGAGCGACGCCGGCAGCTGGAGCCTCCTGACAGGCAAACAGGCTCTGCACGGAGCGCTGTAACCTACAGGAAACGCATCAGAGAGAATCGCAGCTTGTGACAGGAGCTGCTGATTGCAGCGCAGCCTGCACGCTGAGCGGTCGAAGCGAAGGCGGGGACGCAGCGAGCGCGTCTGAGGCCGCTGACTCACCTTCAGAACATCATGGATCGAGCCTCCAAAGAGCAAAGAGTCTGTTTGCTTACGCGCTTTCGTTGGCCTCTATTTTAAACCACGCTGGAAGCACGTCAGCAGCAAAAGACCAGCAGCTCTGTCCCAGTTTCCACACGCGGACCATCTGAGCTGACTTGCCAACGCCATCAAGCGAAGCCCGGTGTTCGCTCTGCTCTTATCTCTGACTAAGAATAGCAGCAGGACCAGCCCAGGCCCACACCTTCTGAAGCCCGCGAGGCCCTTCAAACATCTTATGGCCGTTTTATTTTCGAGTTCTGACAAATGTGCCGTATGCCCATCGACAAGTGGTGTTTCAATCGCGGCGAGAGCATGACTCACAGCGACAGAATCGTAGCCAACTGTAGGCAGAGGAGCTCTGTCGATGCCTCATCCCCTATTTTAGCCCAAAAGGCCTGACGGAGGACGAGAGCGAGCGCCCAAGGATCTAAATCTCATCTCCCAATGTGATGAAGGAGGTTCACTCCACAACATGCAGACATGTTTTTACCTTCCTCCAAAAGCTTTGGAGACATAAAACTGATCTGTGAGCTGAAAGAAGACTTGGACCGAAAGTTTGAAAAGCAGAGATTAGACTTATCCTGTGGAGGATACACAAGGTGTTTCGTAACAGACAAACTCAATCCTATTTTGGATGATATTGATTTGTGGAATAGTAGCTCAGACGTAGACACCCTCAGAGGGGTGGGTGGAGGAGGAGGTGGAGGAGGAGGAGTGTGTCTGGGGAATGTATTTGACTCCGATCTGCTGCTGCCGCCGTTTGAGATGGAAGCGGGATAAAACCAAAGCTGCTGCTGGATTAATGAAAGCAAACAAACAGAAAAACACGACTGCAGGCAGAGAGAAGGAAAGCGTCTCGTTAGCGCGCCAATTACAGGCCGTTCAGAAATCAGCTCGGGTTCTTTAACGGCCTGCTGATGACCTCATGTGACTTATTGGGTATTTTCAATCTGAACTCATTTCTGGGCCGTGTACTTCCTGGAGTAGCAGGAACGCCCTTTCCTGTCTCCATAAACGCCATGCAGCTCTGCGCCGGCCTCCTCCGGGTCACACGCTTCCAGCTCTCCAAAGGTTAGGTGAGCTTCAAGTGGCAAAAAACCAAAGCGGCGTACCGGGGTTTCCTTTAAATACCACCAAACAGAGCCGCTGACTTTGTTTTCCTCGTGCAGCGCGCAGCGGGCCAATCACAGAGCCCGTTACATCTCGTGTTCAATACCTGCTAAGCTGATCATCACCATCAAAGATGGCCGCAGCAACAGCTCTGTTGCCTTTGGAGGTAATTCAGACCTCTTAAGCCAAGCAGACATCTTTTTACTGGAGACTGAGGAGGCTTTCAGAGGCCACACAAACACCAGCACGAGAAAACACACACACACACACACACACACACACACACACACACACACACACACACACTCTGTTTACTTAACCCTTCCAGGCCGACACAGAGGTCTGCTGTGTGAAAATGACAGAAAATATCATGAAAGAGCACACACACTGAAAACTGGACCTCTTTTCAGTGCAGCGGGAGAGGGCACCCCCCCCTCCACACACACACACACACACACACACACACACACACACACACACACACACACACACACACACACACACACACACACACACACACACAGTATTTCTCACTACTTTGTGCTGTTACAGCCCTCCTACTACACTGCAGGGTGATGAGGTGACACACATATAAATCCCGTTAAATACACAGGTGATTCCAGTGTGTGTGTGTGTGTGTGTGTGTGTGTGTGTGTGTGTGTGTGTGTGTGTGTGTGTGTGTGTGCGTGTGTGTGTGTGTGTGTGTGTGTGCTGCAGACTGTGTCTTCATCAAAAAAAGACAGGATGAGCTTATTTACTGCAGCTGCCTGAACGCTAATCTGTTTTTTAATCCTTTTTTTCATCGTCCTCCGAACACGTGTGGCCTCTTCCAGCGAGCCTCGGCTTCACGCACACACACCTTCACACCTGCAGAGCTGCAGAGGGCGACGCCGACGGCCCGTCATCAGCATGACCGAAGCCACGGGGGGGTTACGTTACGTGGCTCGCTTTGGGGAACTTTGACAGCGATAGCCGAGCTCGCCGCAGAGCCACACCAGCACTGAAACTGATGCAGGAGCACACACTCTCACCCACACTCATCCTCACTCGCTCACCATGTGGCGCACACACAGGAGACACACACCTAAGTGAACAAATTAACAGCATGGTGTAGAAACAAACACGCACACACGTCATCAGCGAGGCGGTTCCTGCCGCTCGGAGGGAAACAAACAGTGTTCTCTGTGCGGAGGATTAAAGACAGCTCGTCTACAAAACACACCAGTCCCACCAACACGACGCTGTACACACACACACACACACACACACACACACACACACACACACACACACACACACACACACACACACACACACACACACACACACACACGCAGGCCCGTGTGCTCAGCTGCAGGTCTGTCACCAGGACTGAGCACAAACCAGCAGACCTGAAGAGGAGGCAGGGCGTGCACTGAGGAAGCTTTTACTTACACCCAGTGGGAGAAGCAGGAGCGCCGCTGGGCCTCCAGGCCGAGAACAACGGCGCCCATGGGACCACTCAAACCCCCCATCACCAAGCAGTTGGGTCTTTAATTCATTCGGGGCCCAGGGGATGGAGCAGCTCAGCATTTCTGGACAACTGACTGACATTAAAGCACAGATCCTGAAGCACACGGGGAGGAGACGCGTCTCAAACCAGAGAATCACACTCAGAGTCTGCTGCTCGCTCTGACTCAGGCGGCAGGCCCTCAAAGGTCAGCCTGTCGAGAAACACCACCTCTGAAGTGAAGACAGAGGGCGTAGGCCTCCGCCCGCCTGATGGAGGAGCCTCACACACCAGCAGCATGAGATGTGGGCTTCATGCAGACCATACTGATGCGTTCAGGTGTCATGAACTTCCGCTGAGAAAGTGGCTGCACGCTCAATGAACAGCCTTACTCATCTTTCTCTCTGAGCTTCATCCTCAGCTTCCTCACAGCAGCCTCTCTCTCTCCCTCCCTCTCCTCTTTTTGTCTTGTCCCTCGGTCAAAGGAGACATACCCAGACCGCGGCAGGCTGTCAAACGTCTCCATGGCAAAGCGGACGTGAGCGGAATCACGACGCGGTGGGCGAACATCCTCCGGTGCGCGCGGACTTCACCTCCAGCGCGGCTCGCCTTGCTGAGGCTGTTCTTCCTCCCAGCTGCTCGTTCTTCGACACAGAGGCGTTTGAAAGGCTCACCGGGAGCCGCGCGTCCATGTCAGAAGACACGTTTCAACCATCTGACACTGTCACCAACTTCCACTCCCACTGGCGCGCGAGAGCACGCGCACGGGCACGCACGCAACAGCGCGAGCAACCCGAGAGGAGGCAGAGGATAGTACGAAGAACAATGAGGTCACTAACTGACTGACTGAGAGCACATTACACGGACCTCGAGTGTTAGGGGACACCGGTCCTCCGCAGGACGCCAAAAATAAAGCAGAGCGCGAGGACAGCCGATGAAATACAGTCAGCCAAATTATAAAGAGGCCCTTCTCTGCCCAGCCCTCTTGGACTACAGCCTGTCCTGGCCTGGCTTTAAAATGCACCTGTTCGGGTCTGAAGCCAGAGGAATGAGCCTGGTGGGCTTCAGGCAACTTCAGCTGTCCAACCGCCGGCCACCGAGGGCGGGTAGGAAGGACAGGAGGAGCGAAGGGAAGGAGGCGAGGGAGCGGGCGCAGGGCGGAGAGCGGCTGGTGAGAGCGGTAGCAGGATAAGTAGCCCAGCAATCCAGCTAATAACACAGCGATCGCCTAAAAATACCCTCGACCGCGGAGCTGCGCCGCTGCCGCGCACAAACCCCGCAGGCGGACCCGGATGTGTTCCCGAACGCACCGAATTCACGCCGCTCGACTCTCCGCTCATATTTCAGCAGCAAACGTGGAAAATAGTTGCGAGCTGCGGGGCTCAGGAGCCGTTTGCTTTTCTCTCGGCCGGTGTCTCCTTGAATGTCTCCCCCTGTCCGACACCGAGCCCACAGAGACATGTCCAAGCTGCAATAAAAGCCACATTTCTGCAAACTGACACCAAACGACAGCAGGCGACAATAAAGAGGCATGATTTAAAGAGGACTGACCGTCAAATCTCCTCCGGGTTATATCCTTCCCGTCTCCAGCTTAATCCTCCTCTCTTCTTCTTCTCCTTCCGTACGGTGGAGGCGGAGGTGGCGACAGGGGAGCTCGCTTTTCCTCCTTCCCTTTCACACGGAGGCGAGCGGACAAATATAGGCTTGCTGCTCGGTGTCAAATCTCCTCTCTGCCCTGACTGGCGACAGGCTGTCTCCGGTGGTGGTCCAAAGTTAGTCTCGCAACGGAAGGTGGAAGCCCACCTCACGGGGAAAATACGCAAAAAAGCACCAAATGGAGCAAAACCAGCCGTAAAATGTGAAAGTGGAGCAAAAATCTGCTGCGTAAAAACAAGAACGGAAGAAACGTGTGAGCTGAGAGGTGAGAATAAAGAGAGAAATCACATCGTTTTCTGTGGTGCGGGAATCAGTGCGCGCTCCAGCGGGGCCACGGAGCCTCAGTGCGGCCGCTGCGCCCCTGAACCGGCCGGAGAAGCTGCTGCTGCTGACGGAGCTCAAACCTCCGCGACCGAACACGTCCCGTCCACCCGAGGTCCTCCACTCAAATGTCCGCTACTGAGCCTGAAGGATGAATTTCCACCCGGAGGAGGAGTGGAGAGAGAGGGAGGGAGGAAGGAGGGGAGGGAGGGAGGGAGGGAGGGAGGGCAGTGCTTGCATTCTCTGAATTACTCCACCCCCAAACTGCCTCCCCCCTCTCCCTCTGCGCCGTCCCTCCACCTCTCCACCGCGCTTTCATTCACTGTATTTGCTTTCTTGTCTTCTGTTTTCTCTTCTTTTTCTCTTGTTCTGTCCGCGTCCCCCTCCTCTGCCCCCCTCCCTCTCTTTCTGCAGCACATCCAGCCTCCCCCTGTGGCCCTCGGCAATCACCAGCAGATCAATCAATACGTTTACTCAACGCCTTCTGTGATGGAGTTATGATGATGACATTGATCCGGGTGTGAATGATCATCATGGAGGTTTTTATCAGCAGCAGTGAGGTGGCCGAGCTTTGCTCTCCTCATTGGTTAAACTTAGATTTGATTTGACTCATTATGAAAACAGAATATTTGGCAATAACCAGCCAAAAGTTTGCTGCCTCTGCCTCAATATCTCTCCAAAAGAAAAATAAAAGATAACTGTGCTGCTTTTTCTCCATTTTGTGTGACCAAAAGGAAAAAAGCCGCCTTTCAAAAGTGTGTCTTTGTAAGCTAAAAGCCTCATTTATTTGTCCAACTCAGCTGTCTTGGCTAATATTGACTTTATGGACACGCTGACGGCACCTGGAGTGGTTTTATGTGTGCTTGTGCATTTTAGCACTGCATGAAATAAGACTTGATTGGATATAAAAGCTCCAGTAAGTGTTCTCTGAATTCATAAAACCCTCCTTTGTCTGTGGTAAAAGCCTCCTGTTTTGGGGCTTGTAATGGCTGCCCGCCTTCCTCCGGTGGGAGGGGGGCTCGTGTTCACCTCTCACGCCTGACTTGGACCTCGTGCTGGTGGCCACAAGCAGAAACCGAATTTTGAAGTTCGCCAAGCGAGCTTTGAGACGAGTCGCCGGCCCTCGCAGCGCTCGCTGTCATCCACATTGACTTCGCTCCATTGGCCGAGCCCCGGGCTGGTTAAAGCAGCAGAGCTCTGATGGAGGGTCACTGGCCCAGATCTGGTGGTCCTGAACAGGGAGTGACAAACACACAGCGCTGTGCAGGCGCCTAACATGCAGCGCTGTGCAGAATATGTAACAGTCTGAGTGCGAAGCAGGGCGATGGTAAATGGTCCATGGACTGCATTTATGTCGAGCTTTATTCCAAGAGTGGCACAAAGCACTTCACAATGTCGTCCACACACACACACCCACACACACACACACACACACACACACACACACACACACACACACACACACACACACACACACACCGCCGACGACCATGCGAGCTGCTGACCTGCAGTCTGGGACGTCTGGCTCAAGAACACTTCAGCAGACAGGAGCTGGGAATCGAACAGAAAACATTAAAAAACCTTCATCTGTGAGGTCAACAAGCAGGTCACATGACCCGAGTGGGTTTCTGCTGGAGCTGTGCAGGTGTTTCCTCGTGTCCACCGTCGCCTCAGGTGGCTGACTGTCTTCATTAAGCTGCTTTAATCCGAGTCGGCTTTGTTCTGTCACCAAACCGCCGTACGAGACGAGCGCAAGTGTCGCTCAGAAGAAACGTACGTCTCATTTAGGAGCGAGCGAAACGTGAATCCGCTCATTAAATTTGTTTCATTTCATTTACGCTTAATTGGGAGTCGAGTCTTGGTGGATCAAACGAACAGGAGCGCGAGGAGGAGAGCCACGGTGAAGTCAACGATCAGGAGAGGCGAGGAAGAGCAGAGGGTGGGTGATCGTTGACGGCTGATACGGAGCTAGCTTTGACGACGTACACAGTCTCTGCGATGCCATTAAAGCGCCTGCTGCAGAGGAGTGATCGGGAGGGAGTGATATGATGGAGGGGGAGGAGGAGTGAAGCACTTTTGCCACAGAACGGCCATCTTTGAGAGTGTCATTATAACTGACAGCACACTTTGTCCCTATTGTGTAGAAAAAATGTTCCATGACTCCGGAGCTGAGTCACATAATTGAAAATGTTTTGTTAAATGTCACAAATGAAAAAGCCGAAATTGGACAATTGACCACTTCATCGTCGGTTTCTGGAGAGAAGCCCAGATTCCTGCAGCAGCAGGAAGGCTTCGGCTGGACGCTGAGGTTGTGTGAAGTTAACGGATTGGTTGCAGAAGCTGAGTCGACGGTGATGAAGCACCTGCCTTCGGAGGTTCAATAAAATGCCTGCCATGTGCAAAGAGAAAGAAGAAAGCCTTTTAAAAGTGGAATAAAGCAAATTGTACTGTGAAATAACTTCTGCATCTGTACGAACTCCACAAATATTCCACTGTTGGATATTATTTACCTTAAAAATCCTTCCGTATTTGAAGAATAAGGCGTAAACTTGCTCCGTTGGTCGTCTTCGAGCAGATCCTGGTGGAGCCGCCCGCTGCAGGGAGTCTTGAGTCATCTGACGAGGGTGGAGCTGAGGTGATGGCGGCTGCCCGCGAGATGAGCGACACAGAGACGTGACACTCATTCAGGCCCACAGCTCAGGCCGTGATTGGTCGGCTGTGACGAGGTTGGAGGAAGGAGAAGAGAGAAGATACTGAACCGGAGTGAACGATGCAGCGCAGATAAATCCACGGTCAAGTCTGCCTGTCGCCATCTTGGCAGTGTCTGACTCCACCTAGCTGCCGGCTAATCCAGAAAAAGGCAAAAAGGTGGAGCATGGGTGGAGCTGAATGAAGCCTGGTTGTTGAAACTTAGCAGCTAGCTGCTAATAAACATGTTTATTTCAGCTGTAAAGTTCAACATTTTAATATGGGGGTCTATGGGAAATGACTCGTTTTGGTAGGCAGCCTCGAGTGGCCGTTTGTGGAACTGCAGTTTTTTGCTTCATTTTTCAACCTGCTGCTTCGGTGTTTGTAAATAAAACAAACTTTTCTAAGTCTAAATAAAAAGGTCCTCCATCGTGTAGACAGTTCAGTGTTTGTGTTCATGGTTGGAGCTCAGCAGTTTGTTTTTAGCAGCCATGCTAACAGCAGATCGTTGAGGTGAATGTTAATGTCAGTGTGCTAACATGCTCACAGTTACAACCCTGACGCTGATGTTATCGAGGCAGGCGACAGTTCACATCTTCGTTTAGCACGTTAGCATGCTAACATTGGGGCATTCGCTCTGAACACGACGCACAGCTGATGGGAATGTCGCTGGAGAGGTGACAGGACATCAGTTTGAGCCAGTCATTAGCATTAGCATGCGAGCTCCATGGCTACCTGAACCTGATGAGGTGACAGTCCATCCAATAGTTGTTGAGATATTTGAGCCTGGACGGAAGTGGCTGACTGACAGGCCCATCAATAAAGCCACGCAGCGAGCACGGCTAAAAATAGAGGATGGCCTGGGTAGTCAAAGCCACCATGACTGAACAGACGGAGAAATGAAGAGACGTGGAAATGAAAAAAAAAAAAAAATCAGTCAAGATTCTTATATAACCTCAGATTGTGGACATCTTGCACTTCTCACTGATGCCCACAGACATCATGGGATACGAACAGAGGTCGGCGGACAGTCGCTGAGCTCCAGCTCCTCTTAACGTAATGGACTAGCAGGCTCTTCCTGCTCAGTGCAGCATCCAGGCACCACTCAAACGTCTCAGCGCGAGGCAAAGACTCGCTGCCGGAGGAGGTATTCGCTGCCCCTAACATCTTCAGACAGGCCAGGCTTTACGGAGGGGGTGGTGTTTCAATATTCATGACGGTACATGACAGAAGCGTCGATGAGAGGAGAAGTAGGAGTAAACCAACGCCACGGAGGGAGGGGGGGAGGGAGGGGGGAGCAGAGGAGAGGCAGAAGTGATATCGAGTCTGACAAAGACAGAGAAAGTGTGTGAGCTGGAGAGGGAGAAGATATGGTACTACATGGAGCTGTCAGGAGAGCACAGAGAGCCAGACGAGACAGGAATACGCTGTATGTTACACACACGAGAGAGAGGCAAGTATCCCCATCACAGGTCACATCACGCAGCTTTATGTTAGTGCTCCATCAGCCGTTCAACACAAAAACAGGACGCTTTGTTCAGACTGATGCCGCAGGCCTGACCTGCTCCAGAGGAGGTTCTTCACGGCGTCCGATTTAAAGCATCTCTTTCACTAAATCTTCTGCAGACGACATCAGCCGAGGGACGGCGTCACGTCCTCACGTCGCCGAACAGAGGCGTGATTCCAGCAGAGCTCACCGTCTGCGTCACACCGTCACATGGACACCTTCATCCACACACTGACTGAGCGATGGAGGCTCAGAAACCACAGACCGCTGTGGACGGTAGCTGATTAGATCATCGATTAGTCTATGGCTCTTTACCGCAGATGGTGTTCAATCAGTAAAACAAATTTCACTTCGATTTGGCCAAAAGCTGAATTGTTTTCTATGAGTCAGAGCTGAACGCAGCTCCTGAAAATCATGTTTAAATCTGCTGCGTCAAGTTTAATTAAGCTCGCTATAACAGCCTGCTCCTCCTGTCTGAAGTAGCCTGCATGCAGTCGGTGAATCTTTTGGAGAACTTGACTCATGATGCACCGAACAGCGACATTTTTTTCAGCAAAGTCAGTTGATAACCATCGTGGTGACCCCTCTTCTCTGAGGAGGGTTGTGGGCTCTGCTCGCAGCGGCGTGCTGAAGAGGCCTGCAGCAGATTACAAACGTTTAGCTCCGATGATCAAATCGATCCAAATCGATCCGGAATCCAAACTGATTGATTTCAAACTGATTTCAGTCTGAAAGTCATCCAGGTGTCATCCTCCTCTCTGTTTGATGTGCACAGACGAGGCCGTCTGGAGGTGCGTGTTCTCGCTGCTTCACCTTCAGCCGCGCTCGTTAAGAAAAGCAGGACGCCGTCGCCCTCGGAGGCGGTGCGATGACGCGTTCTTTTCCAGCATCGCCTGGCCTTTAATTTTCAGCTCAGTACATACAGAGCACCTCGCTTCCTGCGCTGACAGCGTCTGGATGTAAATCATGAGGAGCAGAATGGTCCAGCGGGATCATAACGCTCAGGCCTGGATTTAAACAGCTGCACGTGGAATCAGGCCTCTGCTCCACACAGCTGAACCTTAAACGATGCTTTTCTGTTTGAATGGTTCCTGGAATCGTCCTGAAGTGTGTTTGAACCTTTGACTCTGCATTTTCTAAAGCATCTGTTCCGCTGATGGTCCAATGAGGAGGGTTTCCAAACGCTGCAGCGGCTCGAGCCTCATCACCGAACGTGACGTTTTCCTCTTGAGCTCCGGGCAGCTGCCATAACTTCCCCCAGTGCGGAGAGGGAAAGACAAAAGGCAGGTTGGCAACAGGAGGACACACAAACACGGGACAGATGTGACACACGTGACATTAAAGCGACAGATCCATTCAAACACACACATGCCAGGACGCACACGTGCACGCACACACATTTCGGGGGGAAAGGAGGTAAAATGGTCCAGCTGCACAGCTCCTCGCCTCCCAGTATGAATGCAGGGAAGGCGTCAGGCAAGCGGGGGCTCATCCGTATGGCTGCATCTAATGAAAAGTGACAACTCCCTTCTCCCGGAGAGCCTTCCTGTTTTGCTAGGCTTCAAATCCTATTTGCTTGCCCCCCTCCACCACCGCCGCCTCCCACAGCACCACCACCTCTCTCCGGCTCTCATCTTCCTCTCGCTTTTCTAACGAGTGTTCCCCGCGTTCTGGAAAATGTGTTGCCAGTATAGTCTTATTATATTTTAAATGTTGTAATTGTCCCCCAGCAAAAGGGGAAGGGGGGGTGGGGGAGGTTTTAAATGTGTAATAACTTCAGCAGTGAGGAGCAGAGAGCGCAGGAGGAGCGGGGGGAAGGTTTGACAGGGTAATTTGAGAGATAGCGAGTAAATTGATTATTGAACGGCAGGTATTCAGAGCATGTCAGATGATCTGATGAGCGTGTGATAGCAAAACTTTGCACTGTACTCAATCAATTCACAAGAAAGATAAACTGCTGCTCTGATACGTCGATGAAGCAGAACATCTTTCACAGACTCCGTCATCTTCTGCATTCATGCGAAAGCACGAGCGCACGTCCTCGGTGTTTGTGTGTGTTTTCCGCTCCTGTGCCCATCAGGGCAGTCACTGCATTGGCGGTGCAGGATGCAGTATGTGGGTTACGGTGCCGTCCTCCTTCTTAATATTTCATCTCAGCGCTGGCAGAAAGAAGTGGGGCAGAGACACAGAAGGCCTCATGTGACGGAGAAGACGGGTGTGTGTGTGTGTGTGTGTGTGTGTGTGTGCACCGCTTCGTTTTCTCTCAGTGTTTTGTTCATTTTTTATTGATTTCTGTCTGTATTTTGTTGTTGTTGTTGTTGTTGTTGTTGTTGTTTTGACATATATCTGCGTGTGTGAAAGAGGCCACTGCATTACCCGTGTGTGTGATTTCATCTCCGCCATGATACATACACACACACACACACACACACACACACACACACACACACACACACACACACACACACACACACACACACACACACACACACGTGCAGATTATTAATGTGTCCTGGCACGCGGGTGCTCTGTGTTTTTCCTGTGTCTTGTCTTGTCTTGCAGCCATGTTGGTGTTTGTCTTGTATGTGCATGTATAACCTTCTGTGATCAGCAGTTTGACATTTTCTCCACGATGCTGTCACACACATGCTGCACTCTACACGCACGGTAACCTACATCAGAAACGCACGGCCGGCTTCCTTTATGGACTCCTTCATCCATTAGCAGGAAGTGAAATATGTCTGAGGAGCTGGATGGATTACCACGTTCAGGTTTCAGCCTGTAACTGGCTGACATGACTCAACTGCTGCATGTTTTTATGACGGGACCTTTCAAATTATATGATGAGTTCGTTCTCATTGTTTGGTTTGACAGGTGCAGATAAACTTTCAAGTGAATACGTATTATTTCTGAACTCGTACGTCAAGTGTTTGTTTCCTAAATGAATGTGTCAGTGCAGCTTCGTCAGGCCCAGAATCTGTTTGATTTTGAAGCTTCAGCTCGGCCGTGTGGAAACTTCTCCTCCCGCTTTAGCTAAAAGGAATTCAGAGAGAGAGGAATTATATCCTGACATTTAAAACAGCAAAGAAAGTTCAAGTAAGACAATATACAACAAGCACAAATGATGTTTTAATTCAATTACACGTGGCATTTTGCTGCGGTACACACATCCATAACAATCAGGAAACACACACTTTCCTGAATATTATGAATCCTCTCCAGAGTTCAAAAGGCCCCTCGAGCAGTTCCAGACAGGTGGAGATACAAATCAGATAGAACTGAAGAAACCAGAATTTTCTTTAACTGTCCAGAGGGACATCTGGGTCGCCATGTTTGCATGGTGATGACCCAGTCAACAGCCAGCTGCCCGGGAATGTGAGTTAACCTGAAGAAGAGCAGGAGGAAAACGTCTTCTTCACACCCTAAATGACTAATGAGGAAGAGAGTCTGGGCCACAGGTCATCCTCACTGCAGGTGTCCTCATACGGGATGGGACGTCTTATGAATACACACCTTTAAGCCTTTCCAATAAAGAGGACGAGGGTTAGATTCCTGCACTGAACCAACCCAAACGCATCGCACCAGGGCTCGATCCAACCGGACAAAGCGAGGCCGGCGTGGACGTCTGTGCGGACTCTTAGTGGGAACCCCGTCTCCTTGGTGAGAAGCCGGTATGTGACCCCTCCATCCGCCCCGACCTCCCCGCTGCGTGGCCGTCTGTGCTCTTCATCACCTTCCTCTGGAGTTAGCTGATACATCACACGCTGAGGGGCGTGACAAAGCAGCCATATTTGACGCTCTGGGAACGAGAGCAGCGTGGTTTATGGATTGCAAAGGTCTGCGGGTGGAAGCCTTTCATTGTCGCCACCTCTCACACCACCCACACACCAACATGCTGAGCTCAGCGAATTCATTTTAAGTTGTGATGTTCAGTGGACTGCTGCAGGTTTCTGAGCGGGAGCGACAAAGAAAGATGTTTTTAGACAAAAATCTTCATTTCTGTGAGAATTGTGTTTATTTGCAGCGTTGAGGGATGATAATTGCAGTAATCAGCGAGTACAGCCATCAGTCTGTCACTGATGTGAAATCATTAAAATGATGGTAGACTCATGGAAAAACAGAAATTGGCAATTTACCAGTTCTGCCTTTAATTGGGTTTGAGGCTGTCAGAGCGGGCAGCAGCACGGCGTCCTGACAGCGGCACAGCGAGCCCAGAATTATCATGTAAGAGAGGGGCTCTCTAAAGTGAAAGAGGAGCCCTGAAAGCCAAGGGGAGAGGTAGAAAGGATTTTGTAAAGTTGGAGATAAGAGCATATTATAGCCAGCAGAGGGGGAAGATATGGGAGAGGGGATATGATTCAGTGGGGACGAGGGGACGTGAGGCACTTCTCCGAGCGATGAGTTTCCAGCCTGTGGTGGGAGATAACTGTGATGTTCTGACTGGAGGTATCGCGCCGAGCCCTCGTGGCTCTGCAGCCTTTTCAGGACTCGCTCATGCATTCTGCATCTCGACTGTCAGAAAGAAGATCAGGCCGTTTCCCTCGTCCAGATATCATTAGTCAGGAGCAGAGACGTTAAACGTTTGATGCCTGGCTTTGCCGGTCGCGTGGCACCACGAGCTAACGTTAGCATGTGGCGCGAACAAAGAGGAAGTTTAACGGACATTTGTCTCGTTTCATGTCGGAAGTCGTGTCTGGAAAGTCGAATCATGCAAAGGGAATAACTGATGCGCTCATCATGAACGCCGTCACGCTGCAGCCGAGTCCTCGTAGCATCACGCAGAATTAAAGCTGAATATCTGATCGTTTGTCTCACAACCAGAATAAAATGGTTCTTCATTTTACCTTCTGTGCCCCTGAGACTCATTTTCTTTGGCTCTGCTTTACTTTTTCCTGCTTTAATTAACATTATTATTCTGGAAACATGAACTAATTGCCATCCCCTGAACTCAGCTTACGTTCCCAATGTTTTAATTTTCAGAGCTAAAATTCATATTCAGATTAAACTTCAGTAAATCACATCGGAGGTTAAAATGATCAACAGTTACTTCCTGTTTGAAATCTTTGTTCGGTCTTTTGTTGGAACGCCTCCGGCTCACAGCTGTTGAGGTCAGTGAGGAAGAAGAGGAAAAAGTACACGAGTTTTTCTTCTTTGTCTTTGAGGCTCCTTCTGGTTCAAAGGCGTTCAGGTGGAGTCCGCCGGAGCCTGCATGAATCTCAGTTAGCCTGTGATGCACTGGAGGCTCCCACATGTTTAAATGCACAGTTCCTGCTGGGAGCAGACCAGTCCAACCATTTCTCTTTTCTTTGAGCTTCCTTTAGTCTCACATCCCACTGCAGCGCCTGATGGCAGCAGTGACGTGTGGGATTTCTGCTTTTAGCACAGGCAGCATTCAGCACACATGAGGAGATCGGTTCCACGCCTCAGACCTCAGAGCGCCGACCTCGACGCCGTCAGCGGGCAGCCATGATGGCTCCTGCTGCCGTTATCAGCACAGCTCTGCTTTATTATGTCTGCGTGAGCGTGTGTGTGTGTCTGGTATGTGTGAATCGTCTGTTTGTGCACTAAAAAGACGACACGTCCTCACTCCCGTCTCGTCTCATACGGACACTTGTTCAGGACACCTTGGCGTCAGGCTTCACTTTCAAAATAAAGCTCGCTGAAACCAAGAATAAACACGCGGCTAACGCTGTGGAAACTACTTGTTAGGAGTGGGAAAAGGTCTCGCAGTGACATGTTTACATAAGCGTAACAGCCACCAGTGGATCCACAGGCCTGTGACCCGGACGAGTCCGTGACGGCGCTCCAGTAAACAACCTCCGATGTTCCTCGTGAAGGTAAACGAAGGCTCACAGCCACCGTGACGGCTGTCCTTGTCCTCGCCTGTCAGCAGCCATGTTTATCAGGAGGATGCTTGTGGTATTTTAGTTATTGTCCTTGCACTGATGCCAGCAGCGCAGACACCTGCTCGTGGCTGTTTATGGTAAATAAACCGAGCGTGTTTCTGAAAACATTCTTTGACTAAAACGTCTCTAAGAAAAAAGAGACATCTGTGTGTGTTCATGTCTTTGCTCAGACCTGTGCAAAATACCAGAGTGTGCTGAGGCGTGAGCTGACATACGCAGAGCTCACCACCCTGTCAGGGAATTATCTTGTAAAACAGATAAGCATCTGGGCAGTGGTCTTTAGGAAGAAACAGGGGTCCCGTGGCCTAATTAGCAAATTAAAGACCCGGACAGCAAGCGGCTTTGACAGATGAGACAATAGCTGTAAATGTCACTGGTTAATGCCCCCTCCCTGTTTCCCAGCTCTGAGCACACACACACAAACACACACTCGCCGAGGCGACTGCGCACACACAAACACGCACACACAGGCCTTAAGGCACGCAGTGTGTACACAGATACATAAACAGAAAGATTCCCACACACAGGAATGCACAAACACTCGGCTTCTTGCAGCACCTGTTGCATGATCAATAACCATTTGTAGAAGCAATAGGCTCCCACATCCCCAACCTCATTACAGCCCCTATGGAGACGAGTGGAGAGCCGCGTCTTTGTGTGTGTGTGTGTGTGTGTGTGTGTGTGTGTGTGTGTGTGTGTGTGTTTGTGTAGAAACACACACACACACACTGTCTCCTCTTATCCTGCTCTCTTACACACTCATGAGTAAATGTGTTTGTAGATGCTCTCTTCTATTTGTGCACAGATGTAGAAAACTACAAATATAAAAGCATTGATGTGTGTGTGTGTGTGTGTGTGTGCGCATGTGTGCGCGCGCGTGTGTCCTCTGTCTTTCTTTCTCTTTCTGTCCGTCTCTCCGTCCTCGGGCCACACAGGCCAGGTCACTAAGGCATTCAGTGAATTTACAGAGGAACATGCAAAGTCACGCCATTGATCCATTGTTCCAGGTGAGGAGGGGTCCTATCTCCAATCAGCCCCTCGGGCAGCATCGACTGGAGGAATGTGAAACAGAAGACGTCTGCGGCGGCGCTTCAGGGCCCACATCGATCACCTGGGCAGAGAGGGACAGTTCCTTTAGAAAGTAATGGGGACATAATTGATCTTAGCTCACGGTCTGTCATTAGGAGCTTCGCTAATTAGGTGAGATTCTTGAGGGGGCGTGGCGTGGAGGGGCGGCGCCCTGCAGCTCATACCTTCAGGTCTGCCTCCTCTTTTGATTTTATCTACATTTCTAAGCTGTTTTATCGAATGTCTCAGACCCTCTGCTTACCAGTGTGTTAAAATGTGTCTCGACTGTCTCGAATTTAAAACATTCAAACTTTGCATTTTGAATGCTTGTTTGTCAGCGCCTCATGTGTCTGCTGTCATAGGAACAGGCCTGCAGTGAGAGCAGGAAGGTTGTGTCATAAAGCTGAATGTATGCAGGCGAACAGCATTTAAAGTTAATTAGGCGAAACATCCGAGAGGGTGTGGTGTCAAAACTTTTGATGGAGGAAACTTTCAGATTGCTAACACACAGTAAGAAACACTCCATACGTGACCGCCTGTGTCACCATGAGACGTTCAGAGACGCTCGGAAAGATTCCCTCTACAGATGTTTTGAAGGAGCTGAGGGTCACTGAGTCCCGTCGCCTGCGTTGCTCATTTGCAGGTGAATGTATTCGTTGTGTCGTCTCTGTGATGGCAACAGGCAGAAACAGACGAGGCTACAAAGGAGGAAGCGATGGCTCTGAAAGCCTCCGCTGCCTCTGTGGCCTCTCGCAGCCTGAAGCACACAGTTCATGTTGGAACTAATAACTGCCGACCCAAGTACAATGAAGACAGACAATAATAAAGTCTGGTCTGAAATGCTGCGCCGCAGGCGTAAAACACTGGCGGTATTTTTAGATAAGACTATCCAAAGACAGGAGAGACAAAGCCCTGAAGCAAAGGAAAAGAAGTTTCATAAAAGCAGAGTTCATCTATTCATCCGTGTGATTTATTCCTTTGGATTCTGTTTCATTTATTCAACGCGTCATTAATCAAGAATGTCGTGCAGTCAAAATATTATTCACTCATCCATCAGTTCCTGAGAACACATTTCCACTTCATGTACACCTGATCAGGTGGATAAACACGAGCAGACTGAGGCACGAAGCCACGGGACGTGAAGTCGTCCACGTTCAGTCAAATCCTCCCAGTGCAACCGGCAACGTGTGAAAATGCTTAATTCAGGTTTAAAGGCGAATTTCTCTTTCTATGGTTCTTCTAAAGTAAACTCTTCAAACAGCAGGCAGGGACATGTCCGTCCACAGCGTGTGGACAGACACTGCAAGGACGTCTTTCACCACCTGTTGGAGGAAAGTAACTAAACGCACCTGAAGCACGAGGTGGAAGGCTATGGGAAAACAGCGTCAGTAAGAAACAGGCGACACCTGGACACTTCGTCCATCCCACAAAGGTTAATGGACAACGTTTCCACCCTCAAACACTCAGCTGTGGCCTGAAACACTGCTGAACGTGATCTCACCTCTGCTACAAGAACTGCTTTCCCTGATCCTCCAGCAGGGCTATCGCAGTGGTTCATGCACTCAGCGCAAGCTAACATCCACCCACTGATAACAGGAAAAACAGAGTAGTGGTTCCAAAAGACGTGTGATGTGTCTCATCATGAAAGGCTCACGAGGTTTAGCAAATCCTAAAAACCAGGACCAGCGTACCCTGGTGGCAGCTCGCTCCTGAAGTTTTTGTTTCCACTGTCAGACCTCAAAACCTTTTTCTTTTATAAACAGGTGGGTCTAGTTACTTTTTACAGTGAATTTCAGTGGATGAATTTGTCTTAATAGAACATATTTCTGAGCACAGGCGACTGTTGCATTGCTGTTTCGCTCTTTGCACCTTTTTCTTTGTGCTTTATTGAGCTGTTAATTGCTTCTGCGTGTTTGTCCCCCTGGGCGGTTTCGGCGGTAACCACACCTGCCACCGCGGAGCCCGTTGGCCTATCGGTGTGCATGATTTATGAACGTGGGTGTGGTTTCATTTTTCAAATATTCTGACTTGACGAGCATCCAGGCTGTCATTATCAAACGTCTGTGGTATGGAGAATGTGTGCAGGCTCATTCTGCTGCCTGTGGATACTGTCTGCACAGATAAACACTGTACACCCTCGTCCTCCCTCCACCTCGGGGGGAGAGGGAGGACAATTTCCTGAACTGTTGAGACGTGGGCTGCAGGGAGAAGTACAAGTCGCTGCTCGCTCGTAGCATTAATGCAAATGCCATTTAAGCGTTCAAAAAAGTGTTTTAATAACTGAAAGTATTGACTTTAACGCACCGCAGAATGCAGTGACTAAAAGGATGATTTGCATGCAGACCGGGGGCGTGCATTAGCTTCCTCGCTCCGCTCCCGTCGTCAGAGGGACTTTCCAGGATTAAGGAGTGGGCCAAATGATCCGTGCTCACTGTGGCTGTAAACAGCGGCTGAACTGGCTTCTTAAGGGCCGTCATGATCCAACCTGCCCCGCTGACGAAGAGAGAAGAAGCTCCCATGAGTCACTGCTGTGTTTGTGTTTGTTCTGGATTCCTGTGGAACTTCCTCTGGGATGAGCGCACATATGGAAGAAGCGCGTTGCAGCGATGT
The DNA here is from genome assembly GCF_039877785.1 of Chaetodon trifascialis. Taxonomy (NCBI): domain Eukaryota; kingdom Metazoa; phylum Chordata; class Actinopteri; order Chaetodontiformes; family Chaetodontidae; genus Chaetodon; species Chaetodon trifascialis. The sequence goes on along the minus strand of NC_092058.1, from coordinate 1,077,330 downwards.
GAAGGAGCCTGAGCCCGTTGAGATGTAAAGACAAAGCGAGCGTCAGCGTTTGTCGCCTGTCTGCCTGCCCAACACCACAGACTGATGACAGTTTGCTTCCTGTTTCTTTGCAGATTCACAGGACGGCGTGAGAAATGAGAATTTAATGATCTGATGATTGGGATAATAAGATATAGCACATCTCTGGTGAGGACAGATGTCTCCATAATGTGTTTAGAAAATATACACACAAACTGCTTAAATATACCTGTCAAAGCAGGAGCGGGTGATATATTGTTTGAACATGCTTTGAAAATGGATTTAAGGGTTGATTTTAGGACATAAAGTGCTTTGTCACCTTCACTGAATAACCTGAGCAGCAGCATTTGGAGCCTCTCATGTCATTGTCTACTGTCTTTTTTCTCCATTAACAGTGAGACGCTTTAAGAAAAATCACACTGATTTGATCACACAGTGTTTTCTTTCCCCTCTTTGATACATGGACACAAACATCAACAGAGAGTCAAACCGAGCCTTCAAACACACCTTTACAGAACACAAACACAGTGAGGAAGTGTGTGTGGGCAGGCCTAACGCGCGGTACACATGCAGTGTGTTCTTTCCTGGTGCAGACCTGAAAATCAATGAGCAGAGGATAAATACTTGTTTAGCCACATCGATGTTTTATGGACCAGCAGGTCAGATAATAAGATAATAACCTCCGAATCACAAGGTCGGCCTTCTCACTGTGGATAACACAGGTTAATGCTGCAGAAGCTCGCTGGGCAGACATATTGACCGCTGAGCAAACGTCCTAAAGACACGAACCCTCCGAAAGCTGCTGCTGCAGGTGTCCTCTGAGCCGTCCACAGACCCAGACGTGATCCCACCGCAGAGCCAAACACCATTAACACGACTGGACTTAGTCACAGGAGGGCTTTTAAGCTAAATGCTAACTTTAGAATGCTATGTTCATCTGAGCTAACTGTGCTAGCATGCTAACATTCAGCTGCAGCTGATGGGAGCATTGGTTTATCAGGTCTTCAGTCGTAAATAAAAACTAAAAGTGTGGCCTGAGACTGACTCTGGATCAGTGAGACAGACTGTGTGAAATGTCCCTCCATCATCATGGACTGAATCCAGCGTCGCCGTCGCGGCGCTGTCAGGGCTCTGCTTGTTGTTTCCTCCTGTAACGTTTGCTGGAAACTGCAGCGGCCATCTGTTTGAAGACGCCACAGAACGTTTAAGAAATGAAACTTTATTTATTTGTGCACACGGAGCAGAAGACAGAAGGTGTTTGTAGACGAACTGACGCTGTTGGTTTTTGTCTTTGAGACAAATCTACAATCAATCCAGACTTTAAGAGAAAGGCTAGCAGATTTCCACCACATGAAGTTTCTTATGTGTATGTAACAAACCTGATGACCTGATGACCCCTGACCCCTCAGTCTGTCTTTCACTGTCAGCGAGGCAGCAAACAGTTTTGATGGTCTAAAGGAGAAATGGATGTTTGTGGGTTTTTCTCTCTGGTTTGAGTGATGAAGCTCAGCTGGATCAAACATGGAATGTGCTGACAGTCGTGTTTCTTTATGCCGCCGGCTTGTTTTCGTTTTTGTTTCGAAATTTTAGAAAAATAACCACATTTTATGATGTAACGTTTGAGAGAAACACTTAAAGTCGGTGTTTTTTCTTCCGGACGCTCTCACTTGCTTGAAGTGGGAGGGTCTCGGTTGGAAAAGGGTGATGTCACATACTCCTGTGCACCAATCAGAATTTGGCAACATTTGAATGAGAGATTTGGTGACAGTTCATTGGTTGTTTTTGACTGTTGAACTCGTCTTTCCTGCTTGATTTGTTGCTGCAGAGAAATCCACTTCCAGTCAGATTGAAGGCGTCTTCTTCGTCCCTCTTGTTGGACCTCGTATGAACATCCAGGTGAAGACAAAGCTCATGTTTTTTATTTTATCGTGGTTTCCTGAACAGTTACTGTGAATAAGAAACAGGAATGAAAGACTCCATGATGAATGCGTAACAGTTCTGTTGTATTTCTGACAAAGCAGAGCTCAACGTAAGCGTCTGGAAGCCTCTTCAGGGCGATGAAGACCTCGGTTCACCCTTCACACACTTTCAGCTTCACACTCAGCCGCAGGAGGGAAAACTCGACCTAATGATGAATCTGTGTCCGTACCTGCAGGTAGAGCTGACATCACACTGAAATCCAGTGCTGACACGCAGAGAGGACAGAGTGACACACACACACACACACACACACACACACACACACACACACACACACACACACACACACACACACACACACACACACACACTCACTCACACACGAGCCGGACACACCTGTGACACTCAATATGAGAGCAGACACACACTCATGGTGCACACGTGCAGACGCTGCTCACGGTGGAGACAGGAAGGAGACAGAGACATTTCACTGTGTCTCTTCTGTCCATCACAACTCCCAACAAGCCCCCCCCCCCCCCCCCCCCCCCGTCTCTGGTTTTGTGTCTCTATTGTATCTCCTCTTGCTGTCACACACACCATCTACCCTGGAGGCTGGGCTGGGTGGATCAATGCTACCGGGCCCTGCCTGTGTGTGTGTGTGTGTGTGTGTGTGTGTGTGTGTGTGTGTGTGTGTGTGTGTGTGTGTGTGTGTGTGTGCGTGCGTGCACTGATCAATGGTGATTACCTGAAACCCTCTGCTCTTTGTAATTGCAAAGTGAGGAGTGATTGGCGCTGTGCCACAGGCCACTGCCACCAGGAATGCTCTCTCACACACACACACACACACACACACACACACACACACACACACACACACACACACACACACACACACACACGCTCAGGTCTGCTTCACGGCTGGGAGATCATGGCTGGTTGACTTCCATTGTCATTTTGGATTTGATGATGTGTGTGTCCACGCACAGTTAACACACACCTCCATTACTGACAGGTGACAGCAGCTCTGCTTTCTACCTGCAGCTCGTTCGTTCCTAAACACACAAATACTGTCCTGAACCTTTCGTGTCTGCGTCTCCTGCCGTCCAACGTCTCCGGCGCGCCAAACGTGGCGTCTTCCTCTGCCTCCCGGCCTGTTTATCCCTCTCTCTCATTATGAACTAAGCCATGTTGTAGTTACAGCTCTGTGTTGTCACAGACCAAAGGCAACGATCTGGAGGTCACTTACAGCCAATCCTCTTACACTTCCCCCCAATCCCCGTTTAGCAGCTTGACTGCTTAAGCCTGGGCCACTTTGCATGAGCGTTCCCTGGCAGTGAGCGATGCCACCATCGCTGTTTCCCCCACAGCGTTGTCTTATTCTGGTGGTGAGTGCTTCTAATTATGGTGTTTTGGCTTCTTTTATTTCAGCTCTTTTTGACACACTGCTGCGTGTGTTTGACCAGAGGTGTTGTGTAAAGGCTTTGATTTAGCTTCTAAATTAAATTATTAAATCGTAAACAACAAGAACAACAAAAAGACTCTGCGGTGATATGTGTTAGTTCAGCCAAGCTGCAAATCTTCAAGAGCTTTGTCTTTTAAACGGGTTTTTTTCTGGAGTGAAAGGAGAAGAAGCACATGGCAGACAGCAGGAGAGAAGAGCCACAGCTCTGCTTTCTGTTGGCTCGCATTCAGATCATTTCAACTCACAACCCTTCACAAAAGTGATGCTAACCTGCAAACACACTGGCCAAAATCACGCTGTTCCCGCCAGCGTCCCTGAAGAGGCCGCAGGTTTCAGGTGGATTAAGTACTTCTTTCAGGTCTAAACAAAGATGAAATGAAACGTTTTTCTACACTAACGAGCTCGGAGCGACTTCTGGGTTCAGGCTGGAGGCTGATCTTTATGCACTCTGCAGCGAGAGCTTCAGCTGCCTTGAGAAGCATTAATGCTTTGGACCTCTCGAGACACCGTATGTGGGCTGGAAACAAACATTTGACTTCTGTTAAATGTGGGATCTGGAACACGATCACGCTCACAGAATTTATGTGTCAAACAAAACAAGAAGTTCAGGAACGAAACTTACACCGAGGAATCGATCACTGGTAGCCATTAGTTAGAGACAGGTTCAGCTGAAGAGGCTCTCTGTCTGTGAGGGGCCTCTAAAAGACTTTGAGGAGTAACAAGGTCCTGCTGGGACACCTAACCCCCCCTTCATGAGCCCATACATGAGGATTACATGTCACGTTGTGGTGGTGGAGGGACAAGCAGCAGAGAGTCCACATGTACTCATGCAGGTACATGGTGGCGAATGAGAGACACAACTGCATCAAAATGTACAGAAAATAAGACAAAACCTGAAGATTAAACACAGACTCTGACGTGAGTTTGGTCCAGATGTATAATTGTCTGTGTTAGTGGGAGAACGGCGTGTGGAGGAATATGCAGGTTTGTGCAGGTGGAGGAGGAGAGAAACAACTCTGTGTTGATAGATTAAATCAATAAAAATCTGATCAGTAAACACACACACACACACACACACACACACACACACACACACACACACACACACACACACACACACACACACACACACACACACACGTCTGTATGTGTTAATAGCAGCAGCAGTGACGCTGGGTTGTGCAGGGCTCAGTGGAGGCAGCTGGGAGGTCCCACCCTCCTCCTCTCCTTTTGCTTGTGTTTGCTTTTCTTATCTTACTGGTGTCACTGGGATGCCTCCAGACCCTTGGGAGGGAGGTGCACCTCATTCCCAGTTTCTCATCCTGGCCTCCCCCCCCCTCAGCAGTCATTGGACGTTACATGTCAGCTTGCAGCCAAACAGCTGATGAATGCGCAGCTGATGCCAATCAGTTACTGAACTTCATCGCTGCGCCTGAACTAATGCTAAGCTCCATTATTAAGCTCCAGAATTACACTGCGTGGAACAGCTGCTGGATGTTAAGCACCAGGAACGGTGGCCTTCATCAGAGGAAGACTCTGCAGTTTGGCAGGAGAAAAGCCAGAAGGGCTTCCAGCCAATTTCAAGTTCCTTTGAGATGCGCTCAGATCGGTGGTTTCCGCTCGTGAGGACTGATCCTCGGGGCGAAGGAGCCGAAGACGCCGTCTGTAAACTCTGCCCTCATGGCGACTGAACAGAACAGTCGACGGTTTATACAGATGAGTTTTACCTTAATTCCAAAGTAAATCAAACAAAGCTGAACTGAATTAAGCACATCAGCAACGTAGCACCAGAAGCTGAATCAGAGAGAGAGAGCGAGCGAGCGAGCAGCAGCACACTTGGCTAATCTGGATAACTACAATCCCTTTTAAGTCCTCTTGTTTACAGGAGAGAGGAGTCACAGCTCCCATAGGCAGCAGTGCTGGCAAGGTTACGCTCAGAATGTAATCTGGCACAGACGAGTGTTTATCTGCCTCAAACTGCAGTCAGAAATGCGATCTGTGGGATTACTCTGTGCAAACGTGGTCATGAAATCACTCGTCTTTCTCTCCGTTTCTGCTGAACTCTTACAGCCGCGGCCGCCGACATGATTGTTTTGCTGAAAACATAATCGAGCGAGCGAAAGCTAGAATTCATCAGCTGATGGAAAGAGACACGAGGAGCCACGTCACTGATTTCTCATCAAGTTCTGTCAGTGGACATCATCAACGTCCAACAACTCTGTGTCCATCATTTCAGCTGAAGCTAACACAAACAAACATGGATGAGAGGTGAGGTCACGTTCAGGGACACTCGCTCACAAACATGGCTCCTCATGGACCAGTGATAAAAGGAATTTCAGCAACTCGCTAACTAGTTCCCATAGCAGCGAGCATGTGTTAGCCAAATTATGGACTGCCTACTGAATGGATGCCATTGATGAGGAGTGTGAGACATGGATCATGGACAACCCATCCCACCCCCTGTATGACACAGTGGGGGTGAAGCAGCTCCTTCAGTAACAGCCTGCTGCCTCCTGTAAGACAGGACGCGACCGCAGGTCCTTCATCCCACCGGCTGTCAGACCGGTCAGCTCCAGTGTCAGTGAACGCAGCGCTGTGCTGATGCTGTGTCCCACTTTGACACCTCAGACCTCCTGTTTTCATGCTGATCCACGCTCACATCCTGTACTTCATGTGCAGATTTTTACTTTGTAGTATTTTTCAGCTGTGCAGTGCTGGCTCTAACAAGCTAACGCACCTGCCGTGGGGTCATAAAGCTTTTTTAATCTTATCTCATCAACCAAATAACCGAATGACATCATTCCTCTGCCGGTCTCAGCCCCACGCGTTGTTTCATCACAGACGCGCTCAGCAGTCGGCAGCTCTCTTACTGCTGTTGGCAGCGGTTTCTTTCAAGCTGTCTGAGGCGGCAGCACAGACGGCCGGCGGACCGCCAGCGGCCAGCTGCCGGGCGAGCGTCTACCTGCGAGGCTGGGCGCAGACAGGGAGCGAGGCTGTGAGCGGCAGCCAGCGCCGACCTTAAAATTCTCTTTACAGACGGAGCGACAGAAAGGCTCTCTCTGGATTCACCTCCAGCACCAAGAGGCTGAAGTCCAGCTGTCACACCTGAGACCACATGAGGACGGCCAGAAAAGTCTAAAATAAACTTTTCTTACTTGGATTCTTTCTGAGAAAAGTCTTCCTGGACTATAAGAGTAGAAATGATATTAAACACTGCTGACGAGATTCGAACCTCTGTGTTACCTCACCTGCTGCTGAGGTGAAGGCTCCTCTGATGGGATCCACCTGCAGCAGGTCGAGTTCAGAGGCACGTTGACCTCGTGGTCGTGACTGAAGAGACAAACACGATGAAGCTGGACTCATCACAGAAACCACAGCCTCCTTATCGATGAATCTAATCTCATTAGAAGCAGCTGCGTGTTTGTGATTGGTTAACAGACGTCCCACCTGGCCTCGGCTTGATGTGTGTTCACAGGATCTGTGCACATTGTGTGTGTGTGTGCTCCTGTGATCGTGTGTGTTTGATGAAGAGGAGTCAATCAGAGGCATTTTATCGTCCGTCGCTGCTCATTAATTCTGTTTGTATCAGAGGGATCCTGACCTGTTGGTCGCCGGTGGAGCTGTCTATTTCCTGGACCTGCAGCTTGGAGTCAGGCGAGGCGCTTCAGCTCGATCCAGACTTATCCTGATCTCGGTTTTTGGAAGAGGAAATCTTATTTTTGAGTGACTTCTTGGTAGCAGATGCTGTTTGTTGGCAAATCCGGCTTCCCGGAGGACCCCCAAATCCACCAGGGACTGAGAGTCAAGAGCGACACCAGACAGACAAAAGCACAAACACCTTTCCAAACCTCAAACGAAAGCCATCGGACTGGAAGCTCGTCTGAGGGAACCTGACTCTGAACCAATCACGTCTTCACTTAATGAGCGCATGAGCGTGCGAGGAATATTACATGACATTAACAGGTGGAGGGATCAAACTGTTAAGAGCGCGGTCGATACGTGAAGGTGGAGGACAGCTGGATGAGACGAGTAACGTCCAGTGACCAAAGACTCGCTCTGAATGCTGATTCGCTCTGTCTCCGTCTCTACACATGAGCAGGAATCAAACACAGAGCAACAAATGAGAGAAACTGAATGTGGTTTAGTCCCTGAGGGCCCACAGAGGAGGACGTGACGGAGGTGGAGACGGATGGAGACGTTTCTCTGACATGTGGTGTTGTTGGCTGGTTTTAGAAAACGCAGCTGTCAAGTGATGTTTGACGTTCGTTTGAGCGAGTGAAAAAGGGAATCTGTGCATTTAGCCACATTCTGGTGACTTTATGACTCCCACAGACATTTTATCGGCGTGACAATGCTTTTCCAGTCAAGTACGTCTGCAACCGTCCTCTGAAAGAGGGAACTGACAGCGTTTCTACAGGATCAGGCTCATAATGAGGCAGAAACAAGTCTGTTGACAGTTTGGGAATCGCATTAAAAGGGACAGTTTGACGCCAGTTCGACGATTATTTGCTTTCTGCCAGAGTTACATGAGGTGAAATGACGGCGGGGACGTGAGGGAGCTTTTAGCTTCCCACCTGTGGTACACCAGCTTTTGTTTGGGTTAAATTCACAGTATCTGAACGTATGTCAGTGTGAGTGTGTCTGTAAATGTACGTGTGTGTGTCTTATTTACATATCTCATGTTTGTACAGTGAAATTGAAGCTGCAGCCAGGAGATAATTAGCTTAGCTTAGCATAAAGAATTGAAAGCATACTGCACTGCGCAGACAGACGAGTGTCTTCTTCTTTAACTCTCCAAGAAAGTCAATAAGAGTCTCTCCCAAAAGAGGAAAATTATCATCGTTGAAATAGTTTCTGCTAAAAATCGTCTCATCCGTAAACAGAGGAGACAGTTTTGGGTGTGAAACAGAGCTAATGTCGAACACTGTGATGCTTTGTTACGTCAGCGTCATCGCTTCAGTAGTAACATGTGAGTCATCGTGCTGCGCTGACGCTAATGAAATTCATTTTGTGTTTTCTGATCTGCTGCTGCACAACAGCAATGACCAGAGTTTCACTCCCACTGTATGTAAACACAAACAGACGTACATCTACAAATGTGTTTGTGCTTACAACAGAGTAAAGTCCTGTCAAAGCAGCATCATGCTGCTGCTTTATCTGTATTCAGTGTGTGAGAAGGCAGTCGGACACATTTCATGCACACATCTTAAGAAGCTGGGGGGGGGGGGGGGGGGGCTCTTCTGCACACATGAGGCTGCTGCTGCACCTTTGAAGGAGCAACAGATGTGCGCTGGCAGACCCTGAGGCTCCACATTCCAGAGCAGGGCCAGCAGCAGTGGAAGCCCTGCCATCCACGGAGCTCAGCCTGCAGTGAGGAGTGCGGAGCAGATGGGCGGGGGTGCGCAGGGATGGAGAGGAGTGAATATGTGGGGGGGGGGCTGACTGAAGACAGAGGAGAGGGACTTTGTAGTGCACGCTGCATTGAACCGAGCGCTGGTGCAGGTGCTGGAGGGAAGAGGCAGAGCACCACCAGGCACCTGTGAGACGACTGGATGTGCACATCCTGTAATCTACTGTAACCGAGTGGCGGGGGGAAAGAGAGCAGCACGACGGTCCAACAGCGAGCACATTGTTATTCCAGCTCTGACGCTGTGATTTAAACTCTCAGCCAGTGCTAAAATCCAGAGTTTGTTTCAGGAAGTTTCAGCGTTTCCATGCAAATGAGACGTTTCTGACGGAATCCGGCGTGAACGTGTTGGTAGGAAGTGGGTGGAGGGGTGTCATGGTGGTCTTTCAGACGCTGTTCAGCTCACAATCAGCTCTGCAGCATGTGGGTGCATATGCTGCTAATCAATAACACCGAGAACAGATTTACAACATGATCCACATACAGAGAACCTCAACGCTGCACAGTTCAGTCCTGCCATGTACCATGGTAACAGCGAGTGCAGGTTTGGACTACATCTCCCAGAATGCCTCAGCGGCTGCTTTGGCAGACACGCTGTAGAAGAGCAGCTGGTTCACAGGACATCCAGACCGGCTCAGGTCTATGGTGGAGGAGGTGGAGGCGTGCAGCCTGCAGCTCTTCATCACAGCTCGCCGTATCAGTCAAATCAAATTACAAACAGCAACACTGGATGACACGCTGCATCATTTCCTGTCAGCCTCCTGCGTGTGAAGGCAATCTCAATCTAAGGCGTGAATGGCGGACCCCACCACGAACAATGAAAACTACTAATGACAGATTGATTATGGCTGAAGAGACAGAACACAGGATTCAAGTACACGGCTGAGCTGTTTATTCATGCAAGAACTGGACAACAAGGTATTTACATCCTGCAGACCGCTGCTGTACACTGAAGGTGAAGGTCATGGAAGTGGCCGTGCATGAAAACACAAAGAATACTGAAATAAATATTGTAGAAATAACATATTACTGTAGTTACAGAGGTGGTTTTATGTATCAGGTGCATCCAGCATGTCCAGCTCAGGCGTGCGTGCTGCAGCCACGTCATGTACAATATTTACATTATGCAGCGTTTCAGTAAGCTGATACAGAGGGAGGATGCAGTCATTTGACCTCGCGTGTCTCCGTATGTCTGTTTCACTGAGAGTCACAGAGTTCGCAGACGAAATGTCAAAGCAGCAGCTCATTTCTGATCGCGTCATATGAAGGGCGGCCATAAAAACGTGAAGCGTGCTGTATATCAAAGGCTGAGCGTCTGCTTTAATGCACTTCTCTGTGTAATAATCGCGTGTGGTTTCATCACTCTCTTGTCTTTTTTATTCTCCTTCTCGTTCTTAATTACACCGCAGCGAAGAAAACTTTCCAGGAATGTTTTCAAGTGTTTCCTGAGAACCGTCGCGCCCTCCAGCTTCTTCTCTGCAGTGATTATTGGCACTTGCGTGATGCGTTTAGGTGCAGAGCGCAACCTAATCAGCGATGAATGGCCTCCTGGTTGTGTTTGCTGTACATGAGCCCGCGCCTCTCCAATCACCTGCGCTCTCATTAGCCAGCCATTGTGCCGAGGCCGGGTTCAGGAGGTGGTGCGATAATTGACAACAGTTCAGTCTAGATTAAAAACTAAAGAGAAAATGGAACCTGATTATCTCGTCCTCCTCCCCGTTTTGCAATCTGCGGCGGCGTTGGTTCTCGGCTCATGTCGCCACCTCTGCGTGTCACCTTCAGGAATAATGAACTCGTTTAGCGTGGATGGAAGTGTGTGGATGTTCAGGGCGCGTGTGTGCGAGGCATCAATCTGTCACAGCGAGGACTCGAACACGCCGCGCCTCGGCTTGTTTCTCTCTGAGCGGGGAGGTAATGTCACAGTGACGGTGGCCATTTTGTGCCCTGCTCTCCTTTGACCCGTGAAGAGACAGAAAGGCATCATGGGACCTCTGACTCTCTGCCTGCTGACTGGAAACACAACAAGCGACAGCGAGGAGGAGAACATCTCCGTCACCTTTCTGTGCCTTTCAGCCTGTTGTTGGACCTTTTATATATGATCTATTTTCGTGTTTTTTTCCACTGTTTTGTCTTTAATTGTTAATGCATTTCATGTTTGAAAGGACCTTATATAAATAAGCCTGTATTACTAGTAGCTTTATTCGTGTGGTAGTAATATTATTTATTTGTTCATTTTAGGGTTGAAGACATACATTCATTGGCAGTTTTATATGAGATGTGCTGTACAGTGTTCATGGTGAAGCACTCATCGTTAGATACTTTGTTGTTATGATGTGTTTCAGTCTCAATGGATTTCATGACAGCTGAATTTCAGCCGCAGGCTCTGCAGCACAGTCCTACTAAATAGTCAAATTTCGGTAAGCTGAAGGAGGAATGCAGCATCCATGAGCTGTAATCATCTGTGCTAATCGTGTGTGTGTCGCTTTATATGCAAACTGCTCGACCGAGGAGCTGAACTTCAGCCTGCAGTCAGTTTTCATGTTTTGAGCTCAGTCTGAAGTGAAGAATTATGACATTAAATGTGTGAAACACAAAGCCGAGCATTAAACATGATGTGAAAATGTGATTACACGTGTAACGGCCGAATGATGAAGACTATAAATAACAGAGTACACACTGCTTTGCATTCGTCGGAGGCTAATTTCGCATCTGAAGTTCTTGGATGCTCGGCGGGGGTCGTCCCGCTGGGAATCGAACCTCTGACCCTGGGAGTGTTGGTGCCTTGCTCTGCCCACGGAGGGTCCGCAGAGCTGCAACAAAGAGCCGAAGCATTTTAATAGAGGCTCACTGGTGTATGAAAACAGTCTTTCCTCCTACACTGCAGCAGCAGAGCACAACAACAACAACAACAACAACAACGCAGAATATGAGAGCGACTGAAATGAGACG
>NC_092058.1:1035574-1063074 GCF_039877785.1 Chaetodon trifascialis | reverse complement strand
AGCGATGGTTTACCCTTTCTCAACATTTTCACTCCCTAATCAGGATCAATTGATCGAATGACATCTGTTTAATGTAAAACGACTGATGTGTCTCTGAAGGACAATTTGTCCACATGTACGAAATCAACAAAATCCATTCTAGAGCTGTCACTTAAAAGTAGTCAAAGCCGAGGAAAGGACATTTTTACCTGCTGTGCAACACATCAGGACTTTTAAGACAACGTGATAATAAGATAAGATAAGATAAGACTTTATCTAACGTAAAATGATTGAAAAAAGTTGATTTTAAATGCTTAAATGTTTGTTTCTGAGGAGGATGGACGCCTCCTAACATCCTTTCATCTACTTCAGCATGTTATTGTTAATGTTGGCAGATTTTATTCTTAATTCTTGCATCATTCACACACAAACAGAAGCCAAACAGAGCGAAAATGTCTGAGAATCATCTGTGTCATCTGCACTCTGAGGGACGTGCGTGACGCGAGTCAAGCTCAGACCTGCAGCCTGTAGCGGCTGAATGTCCTCCAGTGGTACATAAATACTGGACATACTGAGTGATGAATGGACGTGGAAGTCCTGGAAGTGGACGCTCCATCGATAGATGCATCAGCATTAATATGCACATGGATGACACGCAACAACCCTCACCACGCTTACATCACGACTAAATGGACCACCAGCTGAATAATCCATCACAAGAAAGGCTGGTGAGAGGACTGAAAGCACGAAGCAGCAGAGAGACAGTCCATAACGGTCCGACTGCGGACACAGAGACACAGAGACAGACTGCAGCGTCCTCTGAGTCTCAGCTGGTTCAGCCTCCGTCCACCTGCACAACGCCTGATTTACACGTTCTCGTTCACAGATCATCATGTTTCTGCTGTGAGACGTTCACTGTCTGCTGAGTGCTGCCTGTTATCTGATGATGAGGAAAAGATGCATTTTTAAATGAGTGGACAAACTGAGACAGAGCGAAGAGTCGAGGGAGATGATGGACAGAGAAAACTCAGTCAATACATGAGTCTGAAGTATAAGCAGAATATCTCACCGTATTTTTCCTGCTAGTTTGAAGATTTACAAAATCTTCATCTCATGTGGATCAATCTAAACGTGTCCACCGATGCAGTTTCCAAACAGACTTCCTGCTTCGAGGTGTGACTAACTGAGACTTGGAGTCACTCATTTAGAGAAAGCCTGTTTTTTCAGGACACCCTCCGTCCTCCGTCCTCTGTCCTCCGTCCGCCACCCTCCGTCCTCCGTCCTCTGTCCTCCGTCCTCCGTCCTCCGTCCGCCACCCTCCGTCCTCCGTCCTCTCTCGCTCCACTCTGCTCTCATTAATCTAAAACAAGTTCAGCCACATGTGCACTTCTTCTCTGTTTCATTGTTTAATCTGCAGCTCTGATTCTGAATTCTAGCACTTATTAAGTCTGAGCCTTTGAAGCTGATACTGTTCTTAATGCCGCCTCCCTGGACAGCTGCCATGAGTCTGACAGCGTAAGGAGAGGGAGACAAAGACAGAAAAGGGAGACACAGAGGGACGCTGTGAGGAGGAAAGGACGGTACAGAAAGAGAATAAGAGCGAAAAAGATCAAAACAGTTCAGACAGACAACAAGCAGAGACATCACAACCAGCAGGTTAACATCGCGAGCTGTAATGTCTCATCCTGTCCAATGAGGACGTTACAGCTCTCGATGTCTCACGTGCAGCTTTTAGGAAGCTGAACATGTTAATTTCCTGCAGAAATGACGCGATGAACCAAACGAGTCGACTGCACAAAGCTCACGCCTGTTTGCTGTCGCGTGTCGATGAAACATGGCGGCCTTTGTCTTTGTCACATCACGGCTTCATTTGTCCTTTGATCTTTCCTCTGCTTCTCTTAAACGTGCCGATCAGTCGTTGTCTTATTTAAAGAGAGCGTGGATGTCCTTGCTGCCGCTGAGCGACCGCGCCGACCTGCTGCTTGTTCATCAGCAAAATCATGACTTTATGTCACAGAAACCATATTATTTTTGATTTCTGACATTTATATAAAGACTTTCTCTGCAAATCACAGAAGCGACTGATGCTGATCGTGTAACTGTCCTGTTCTCCATCCTCCCTTTAACTTGTGATCCATCCACAGATGCACCTGTAAACCAGGTGGTGTGAACGAGTCACAGCGTCCATCGACCCACGTACGACCCGTCGTCATGCAGTGCGTAGACCACAGCACTTCACACGGTCACACTGAATTAATGACATTGAATAGGAACCAAACTTAAGCGCCGGCGTCAGTTTTGTCTCAGAAGACGGAGCCGCGTGACATTTCGGACGTGCAGACCGTCCACGGCCCTGCCTCAGCCCACGTGTCTGAATATTATCTTCACAAACAGCCTGCTCGTCTCTGCCTGTTGGACTAATCTCAGCGACAGAGCCGAACACAACACTCGGTCAACCTTGGACGAACTCTTCCTGTCATTAAAAAACAGACACAGCTCCAGTCCAGGAGCGGGGGGCACGAAGGTCAGGGCCTCAGCGTCCATTCATTATTACTGTGGCCATAAAACAATCATGTAGAGAGCCGTTACAGTCAGGAGGAAGGAGGGAATACGATTAATTGGGTTGAGACTGAAGTTACTTCAGAAGTTTGGATGAAATAACTGCTGAGAGACAAAAGCTGTGGACGTCAGGAGACAGGACGACGGGGGCTGAATAATAAATCTGCCGCGCTTTAAAAACTGTTTTTTCGTGCAAAAACAATCTTTTCAACTGTAAAACAGCGTAAATCAGCTCAATTATCTGCTGCTTTGTGCCGGACCTTTCATTTGTTGACCACAAACGCTGCTGGCCTCTTATCTCAAATAATTAAAATCCAGCTGATGGGATTTGTGGCGACGCTCTTTCTCTCCGATGCTCGATAGACTTTCCTTTTCTTGTCTTCAAAGCAATGTCACGCCAAAACTCGCTCCTCCGTCAGGCCTGACTGTACAGGCTTCATCTGATATCGGCGCCGCGGAGCTGAAATAACTAAGCTTTGGCCTCGCTGCGTTTCCAAACACCTTTTCATACCTGTTAGTGTCGCGGCGAGCGCGTGCACGCCGCGGGTTTCGTTTGGCTTTGCAGTCTAATCCACTTTGCGGCGTGACGACATACAAGGGTGAGACAGCCTCGCAACCTGTGGGACGTACGGCGAGTCCTCAGCTAATAGCTGCTTCACAGAAACCTTTGGATTCACCTTCTGTTTGTGTCTCGTCTGTCACGCCGCATCGCTTTCACGCCGTCATGCCTCTTCCTGTCTTCTGCTTTGTACACTCCTCTATCTCTGTCCTCCATTCGTCTCCCTGTGCCTTCCTCGTCCTCTTCACTCCATTTATCTTCCCCCCGCTGTCCTCCTCTAACCTCCCTCTCCTCTGTACATTAGGTGTTGTGAGTATATGCTTCCTCCCCATGAGGCTCATTAATAAGGGATGTTCAGAGACCGACCTGCAGCCACTTAGTGCAGGTTTTAACATGAGATGCACACATCCAGCGGGGAGGGGGGGAGTGGGTTTGGGGGGGCTAAAAGTCTGCGTTTCTGCAAAAGACAGCAGAGTAAAGAAAAATCAGGTCAGCACACAAAGAGAGTACGAAGTGTAGATGGTTGGGAGTAACGAGAGCGAGTGTGTGTTCAGCCAGAAGCTGGCAGTGTGTGTTCCTCAGATAAAATAATACAATCAGCTCGTTCCCTCGAACACTCCCAGCGAGGGTCAGAGTTCACCCTCACATCAAGATGACGCTCGCTGACGGTCTGACCTGGTCAAGCCGAAGATTAATGAAGATGGATTCATACGTTTAAGAGTGTTTGATTAAACTGAACTCAGCGCTGATGATTCAGGGCGGCCGTGTTTCCGCCTGCGGGGCCTGAAAAGCCCTCCGGCACGCTTCAGCAAATAACTGCAGGGGGGGGGCTCGGCCGGGGGAGTCGTACAGATGGAGGTGAGTTTAACTGAGCCCGGCAGGTGTCAGGAGGCACCAGTTCTGCAGCCAGATTAATAATTTGTGTGTGACTGCGTGCGAGAAATCAACGTGTGCGTTAGAATAACCACCTCATTTATTCACCTCCACGTCTTTGTCGTCGCTTTTCACAAACACGGCGACTTCGTTTTGGTGGAAAAAACAAAAACCGTCCCACCAGACGGTCCCTCGAGAGTCCAGTCTGTCTGTTTCCATGAAGAGCTGCTGCCTCACGCTCTCTGCTGCTCGTTCAGGACCTGCACGTGTGGAGTTTAATGGTTTATTGAGGGCCATAAATAAATAACGCCCCCACACAGGGCTTCTCACCTCAGCATATGGGACGCCGAGGAGTGGCAGAGGAAACAGGGAAGGGATGGACGGATGGATCAATGGGCTGAAAAAGAGGAAAATACAGCTGTGAAACAGTCCTAAAACCTTTTCCTGAAGCTTCTCTGAATGAACATTTGGCAGGTTAGAGGTCGGCGTCTGACTGAGGCTGATCTCATCTGACAAACGTTCAGTCAAAGGAGACGAAAACAGACTCCAAATTTAGAAAACAACCTGCAAATTTACTACAAAATCGCCCTGAAACGGAAAGTCATGGAACTGTCACGCTCATGGCGCCCAGCTGGTGAATCCACCTGACTCTGATGATCCACAGCGCCACCATGAGGCTGTCCCATATTTCACTCATGCAGTTCAAAATCTTCATAAGGTAAAACTTTTTACAGTGTTCTGTGTATAACGCACACAGCCTCTGTAGTTCGATTTATTTCGTATTTTTTATTGTCTATTTGTTCTTTTTCTACCTCTGCTTTTTATTCTTGCTGCTGTAACAGGTGAATTTCCCGCTGCGGGATCAATAAAGTCTTATCTTACTATCAGACATTCATGGTCCTCAGAGGACGAACTGTTGCTGGGGGCCAATAAATAAATAAATCAACATGGCTCAACTTTTGGTGAAGTAAAGTCATGCGGGAAGTTGCTGCAGAGGCCAATCAAACACATGCAAGCAGGCGTTGCTGGTGGATCACTGGGTAATGTGAACGCCGCTGAATACCTGCCGGCCGTCGCTGCAGAAGATGGAAAGATTGCCGCCTGATCGTTTCTCAGAGTTAATATGAAATCCTGTCTCAGAGCGTTATGAACCTCTGCACTGTGCGACGCCTGATAAGCCTTCAAACTCAAAAATATGGTGCTTGAATTGGACGTCCTGGATCGTACTTCATGTCTTACCGTTACCTGAAACAACCCCCCTCCCCTCCCCTCCCCGGCCGGTGCAGCTTCTCAGAGTTTCTACATTTAACGCCTAAATCACTGCAGTAGATGATGAACTCATTAAAACCAGAACGCGTCTGTCAGTCCAGTTTCTCCTGAAGACGAACAAAAATAAAACCTCTCGGTTGGTGGAAAATCCTCGGGCTGAACAGGAGCGGCCTGTTGCTTGTTTCAGGTTGCTCTCTTCACCTCCATCTCTCATTTTGTCGGCCGTCCCTCGTCCTCCTTTTCTTCTTCTGTGGCTCTCAGCTCCTCTCTCCTCTCTTTATTACCTGTCCCTCCTCCTGCTGCTCTCCTGCAGCCGCCTCTTCATCCAGTAAAACATCTGTTTGTAGAAACGCTGGCACCGTAAACGGCCCCCAGCCCCTCGGCCTCTTTACGAGGGCACTCGCTCTGAACTAACGGCGGCAGAGCAGCACTCTGAGGTGTTGTCCTCCCTCCTCTCCTCACGCTGAATGGACGGAGAAATAGTGCTCTGGAAGCATCGACGTCCTCTCTGCCTCCCTCCCTCTCCCTTTGATTTTCTCATCCCTCTGTGGCCTCCTTGTCCTCCCATCATTTGTCCCTGCATTTGTGCTATAGACTCATTGAATTCCCCGTCCTCCTCCTCCATCTCTCCCTCCATCCTCTGGCCTCCTCCCTCCTGCCTTCCTTTGCATTTCTTTATTGTTTTACGGCCGCTGTATTTGCTTCAGCACCTCGAGGACAGACGATGAGCAGCTGTCTCCGACATTCAGTCTCCTCAATTGTTCCCTCGTCTGTTTTGTTGTTGACTTTCCATCTTTTCTAACAGCTTTTTACTCTCTACAAACAGCTGAGAGAAAATATGGGAAAGAATCAAAGATGTATCAGGTGACACACTTGACTTCTGTTGCCCTTCTTTTATTTATATCTGAGTGTTGTTTGATTTTTATTTTGATATTTCTATGGATGCTTAACATCTGCGTTCCACCTACAAAACAGGTTATTCTAAGACCCAAAAGCAGAACGAGAGACAGTTTATTAAACAGTTCAAAAGAGCTTGAATGAGCAAAATGAGTCAATGAGCAGAGAGAGTGGCTGAGACACGGAGCACAGGTATGAGGTCAGGAGAAAACAACCTCTGGAACAACACAGGTAACGAGAGCACGAGCTGAGACTGAACACCACATCAGCGAAGATACCATCTGCTGAGACTGGAGCCAATCCTGGGGTTTATGTGCAGCAGGGGGTGATTAGCTGATGAACCTCAGGTGTGCTGGCAGCAGGAGGGATCAGGTAGCCACGCCCACCTCAGTTCAGACAAACACCACAAAGAGAAAACATGTATGAATCATGGGAGCTAAGAGTGCCGCCACATCCTCAAAGACACCGTTTAACTCCTCCTCCTCCACGATAGAAGGAAGGAAAAGTGAGCAAATCTGCAAAATCTGAGCAAGTTGACAAAAGCAGGCAGGTGCTCTGAAGCGCACCTGGTGGGATCTGAGGCTGCGTGGAGGACAGAAGAAACAAGCTACCTGCAGCCTTAGATCACACCCCAAACATTGACATTATGCAGCCATCGCTCCTGATTTCAGGTTGTTTTGCCTTCATACGACCTGCTGACGGTTCCTCAGTTTCAGGCTCATTCCACAAAGTGCCTAAATGTCCGGCTCACCTCACTCATGTCGACGCTCCATATCTGCCGTTCATGTAATTCAGTCTGAAGATATTCTCTCTCTCTAAGCCACTTTTTACCCTCTTTATCTCTCTCTTTATTTAACAGCGACACTGGAGTTTCCACTATTAAATTAGCCATTTCCACTCTCTATCCCTCACTTCCCTCCTCTTTGCCTTTATGTAATTATTTCTCGGCGCTGCAGTAAAATCCTTCTCCTGCCGACAGCGTCGTATCTGCTCCTCTCCCTGCAGAGGGTTACGAACCTTATCGGCCTTCTCCGAGTTTCCAGATACCAAACAGATGAAAAGCAAGCAGTGAAAGTGTCTGAATGGAGGCGCCCAGCGCGGCGTCCCTCTGCAGCGGTCCACTCAACCTTCCAGCTGACGCGCACTAAACTAAATGACACGGGAGCGATTCTGAGAGCGAAGGCAAACACAAAGCGTTTGTCCAACTAATCCCATTAATGTACTTCTGCTTATCGTACATTCAGTTATTCAGAGGAGGTCTGTGTGGGTTGTTTTTTGTCTCTCTGGAGCTCATAAATCAAGATGTAAATTAAAGCGTGAGCACCAGGTGTGCCGCTGGAAACGCCGTCGTATTAACTGGCCAATACTGCTTCATGTAAATGGGAGTGAAGTCAAGGCTTGTGGTACATCACAGCGGGGGAGTCTGTGCTCTGGAGATAAAGTTATATGCATGCTGAAGTGTTAAACTTGGATTAAAATACATGTTTTATTGTTGAAGAGTTGCTATGTGTAATGGACACGTGTAATTTTCACGTGTCAAACAGAGTTTACGTATCAAATCCAAACTGTTTTGCACACTCTGTGTCCTCAGTGTGTTTGCTCAGTTTGAATATTAAAAGTAAAAGAAACTGGATTTGTCTTAGAGCTGAGGACATCACACACCTGCAGGGACAAAGTACCGAAGCATGAAAGTTCAATACGTCTGTGAAAGCAGCCACAAAGAAGCCCAAACGTGTGAGAAATGTGATGTTTCCAGACTTCTGTCCGTCTTCCAGTGGTCCTGCTGTCTTCAGTTTGCCCTGAAAAGCTCAGACGTTTCTTCTGTTCGGCAGCATAAACAGGCAGTAAAGAACAGGACACGTCTCCCCTCAAAAATGAAAAGCCTCTAAATTCGTCTCTTCTTCTGAGGATTTGCTGCCTGCTTTTACTAAAACTGCAGACCAGCATCTGCTCAGCGTCTGGAGGCGAATCAATAGCCGGTCTATCGGCAATTAGTCACAGCAGCAGCAGCAGCGATACAGCGAGCTTAGCCTCCAGACCGCCGGCTGCTCTGGATGACTTCCACGCACAGAAAATCTACCCCAGAGGAATGGAAAGGAAAGAGGGATAAATTGTATAGAATGGATGGCTCTGATTTTACTTTTGGGAGGACAGCAAAGAGAAAGAGATGGATAGAGAAGGATTTAAGAAAGACTTATGCCAAGTGGGGACGGAGAAAAGGCTTCCTCAGAGCTTTTTCTTTCAGGATTGTTCAAACAAGTGAAGCAGATAGTTTTTCTTTTGGTCAAGAGGGACGAGAGGAAGATCTTTTCTTTTCAGCACAGTGTAAAGTTTGCATAAACAGCAGCGTGAGTGGAAGTACAAGATGTAAGGAGTGCAGCAGAAACCTGCTCGAAGGTGAGAGTGTGAATGATGCTGTGAGATGTGCAGACAGGAAGCTGCACCGCTTCAGTCCAGGTGAGTGTGGAGCAGTGAACGTCCTCTGTGGAGGACATAAACAAGCTCCAGCTGCTGCTGCCTGCGAGGACTCCTGTGGTCTGCAGAGCTTGTCGCAGGTCCAGATGCTGCCGCTCAGGATTCGCTGTAATCCCTGTCGAGAGCGCAGAGCCTCCAGAGCCTCCAGAGGAACGTGGATCTGCTGGAATGAGGGCCAGCAGGCCTGAAAACCTGCATCTGAAACCTTCCTGATTTGCTTAATTCCTGTGGGATCATTGTGCTGAACGGGCGACTGAAGTCGATTCCGCAAATGCCAAAAATGTGTTCAGCCCACTGGCAGCCACGGTGATAATGACTTTCATCTGCTGGGATGTAAGTGGGAAGCTGCTCGTTACAGAGGCACAAAGTCCAAACAGGGAGGAGGTCAAAACATGGGACGTTTCCTGCTAATACTCAGCATCAGTTTCCTTTAACCACGACCATGATCGCTCCGTTACCCTTACCAGGAGGACAATGAGGATCCCTTTACCTTAACAAAGCAGGAATTCTAACCCAAACCAACATGTATCCTGAAGAAAGAGCTCACAGAAACTCAAAGCATGACTTGTTTTCTTTGACGTGGAGGAACTGTCCTCCGGTTCAGGCAAAGGACAGCTGCTGTGGTGTCATCTGTGAACCAGTTGGGGCAATAATCAAACCACAGGGGGTCCAGTGAGGGGGGAAGTGTGGTCTTAGTGACCATGACTGGACACGAGAGCGATGATTGATGACTGCTGTAGGTTTTAGGGGTCTGTGGACAATAAAGTCTCTTTTGGCCCTGGGAGAATGGTGGTGGTCCTGAGCTATGCAGGGACAACTGTCTCCAGTGGGGAAATGAAAGCTGACCAGAAACGTTGCTCGAGCTTGCGACCAAACACACGGTCAGGTTCAAGAGCCTTCATCAGGTTGAATCTGGAGTCTTCCCCACAGCAGCTGTGGACTGGCAGAGGCCCTGGTCAATGGAGGAGGGTTGGGTTCAGGTGTCTCCATCCAAATGTCCAGAAAATAGACAAAACAAAATACACCTGTCAGGAGTGCATCAAGATAAACCGCAGTTGGAGTCCTAATTCTTCACTCTGTGCTGAGAAGAAGAGGACAAAACAACATGATGTGATTGAAAAGAGTCCAATCAAAGCTGAAATGATGGAAAACCTCATGATGTTTGTTTGATGGAGTGATTTAAGGTGCTGACACAGATCCGATGTCCTCATCATGATTGACGCTTCAGCAAAGCATCAAAACCTTTTTAAATGAAGACTTTTTTGTTTAACATTTCCAACATTTCCACTGTTTCTTTCCAGCTTTCTCTTCAAGCCATGTTTAACAGTTGATCAGACCCAGAGTTAGCTGGCGATGACCAGGAAGCGCCTGTGGATTTCCTCTGAGCTGGTCGGCTTCACTCGATGGCTCTGACGGGGAGTGAGCTGTAGTCTGAGGTTTGTCTGGAGGACATTTGACAGATCTGATGTAAGACTTTGTCCATGTATGAAGCTGTTAGTCCAGGCATGTCCAAACTATTCCACAAAGGGCCGAGTGGCTGAAGGTTTTCTTTCCAACCAAGCAGCAGCACACCAGACTTGACTCATTTCATCAGCTGATCTCAGTCTTCAGACAGCTGATTGGTCAGACTGCATCCTCTTGATTGGTTGGAGGAAAAACCTGCAGCCACACGGCCCTTTGTGGAATAGTTTGGACATGCCTATCTGTCGGGTGTTCAACGTGGAGCCAAATGTACGTAAGTGGAAAAGTTTCCTCTAAAAACAGGCTTCAAACCAGCAGACGAGCCCTGATGTTTATGGACCTGCAGAGGACGCCCGGTGTGCCCGAGAAGCCGTTTGTCCTGGATGTTTATGATTGTTCATAAATAAGCGGCTCTTTGTCTGAAGAGGACTCGCACTGCCTGCAGTGGAAGTGAACGGGCAGAGGGCAGATGGAGGTGTTTCACTGCGCCACTATTTTTAGCAGATGGTGGTGTTTTACCGCTCGACTATTTTTAGCGAGGAATGCCATGTAAATAAGGAGAGCGCCGGGGAAACTGAGTTAAATAGGACACGACACGTCTGCTTCACACGTCTGGCTGCGAGCAGATCTAATAAAGGTTTGAAGAACGAAAACGACAAAGTGAAACATGAGAGCAGAGAAGGAAAATAACTCACTGACAAATTCAAATATTCATCGATTCGACCTGCTCCCCCCGCTCGCTTCCTCCCTTTTGTCTTCATTTTCTCGACAGCGCTTCGGTGTTTGGCCCACCTGACTTTTCTGCATTCCACTACGCCGGAGTGAGTGTCAGAGCACGAAGACATTGATTTCTGCTGAAGATATGAGAAATGGACACTGTGGATTTAACCCACATAAATCATCCTGAGCAGCTGATTCATGGCTCGGCATCAGATAGCAGTAGAGAACCGTCAGGACACACTCACGCAAGGAGAGATGATGGATGCAGGAGTAAACACGCTCCCACTCGACCTACAAACACTAGTTATCTTTGTTTCAGAGTTTATGCGTTTAGCTGTTGGTACGCTTCAGTCTCTGTCACCTCATTTACAGCCAGCGTTAAACTGGGATGAGACGTCATCTGGTTCATAAACGATCCGATCTTTGTGTTTCCACCTGTATTTTTACGCCTTCTCGTTATCCTCATCCAGATCCTGATTAGAGGTGACAGCAGATCAGCCCCCGACTCCCTTCAAAAATCATCGAGTTTTGTGAGTTGCTGAGTTACAGGATGCTTTATAAAGTTGATGATGAACTGTCGCCTCTTCAGTTCTTCCTTTCTTCGTCGGTGTGTTGGCGTGCCGGCTCCTCTGTGACCAGATGAATTACAGCAGAGGCCTCGTTAACAGCAGATCAGCTGCACAGATGAGCGAACACACGCCGTCACACACTCTTCTGACTGTATGTGAGTTATTTCCTCCCGTCTTGCTGTCAGTTCTCACACAGTTCTGTTGAATGAGGCGTCTTTTGGTGCGTTCATGGCGCAGAACAGACGGATGATCAGTAATTAGAGGCCTGTCTCTAAATAAAACCTCTGTTGTATGTTAGCTAAAAACAAATAAGATCCGAACACAATGTGAGCCGCACTACCTCCAGATGTTGTCAGACAGATGTGGTCACGGCGCTTTTACGCCATGAATTAACATATTTTTCTGTCCACAAACAGATCACATTTCAACACCAGGTGTAACCGAGGTCTCTGGTCTCTCTGTCCACCTCTTTGGTGGGCTTTCATCACATTCAGGGTCCCCAGAGGATGAATCCCACTGACTTAGCTCTTCCTGGCAGGCTGACGTTTTCGGCTTTTAGTGAAATCTGCTTTTGGATAAATTGGTTCAAAATTTGCTCTTGGTGGTTCTTTGAAATTCAGAATATCCCACATCTCAAAGAAACGAACGTCGAGGTCTGGAGTGCTGTCGGCTGCTGCAGCATCACAGAAACAGCGCTCTCTCTCAGACACTCACATTGATCTCGGCACCCGAGGGACCACCGGGCTTTGATGAGGACTCTCTCTTGGGGACTCTTTGTTTGGGAGTTAAATGGTCCAACAGGACGAGCGTGCATACACAGACAGTCACGGGGAAACAAACAAGCACATTTGAAACACTTTAGAGAGTCATTATATGTAGATGGTGGAGCAAAAGGTCAGCTGCTCCATCACTGGATGCTACCTGTGCACAGCGAGAGGCCAAGAGTTCAGCTTTTTGTGGACAGCCACCCCACTTCCTGCCCTCATGTCATGGTGATTAGCTCCTCAGGCTAATTAATCATGCATATGTAATCTGAACATATGCTGCTCCTGTTTTATTTGCATTCTTAAGCCTCAGCAGGGAAGAGGCACATTTGCATACTTGCAGCAGCCCACCAGAGATGGAAATAGCTGCAGACCCTTTTTAGAGTTGTGTAACCAGCTCAGCATCGGTGGTCATTATGTTTTCCTCCCCCTCCCCCTCCCCCTCAGCACCTCCCCCTGCCCATCTGTCTGCTCACGCTTTAATTATGTGCTATTCTACTTTTCGGAAAAAGGATGGAAGATGTTTTTGAAAGTGGGACTGACAGAGATCAGATGGGTTTGAAAGTTTGTTTATGCTGGAGGACGGCAGGTTCACACTGCGCTTCACACCCAGGACTCGACAGAGAAGCAGAGAGACGTGTGATGCACTCATCAGCTGAAGAAATGAGAACAGCAGGAGGTGAAGGAGACACTGATGGTGTCAGACGGCATTGTGGGATACATCCACTGTTTGACAGGAGGTTAGAGAAGAATGAGGCTCCGCCGTCCTCGACCATCAAAGTCAGTTAAAGCTGATTCACACACTGATCGAAACAAAAAGTTTTGTCCAATTTACAGAAACAACGTTATCCAGGCCTGAAAGGCAGCGCTCGTTAAACCATTGCACTTAAATCAAGATCGCCATCGGACACAAAAACTGTTCAAACAGAGAAGTTTGCTGCAGAGAGACGTTCAGGACGTGAGAGTCAGTCACACAACGACAAGGTCAAATATCCAGAGACAAGAGGAATAAAAGATAATCAGGATGTGAAATAAAAGGTCCAAAGAAGCAGAGCGATGCATGCAGGGCCTCCGACGCTGAGCGGCTTCAGAAGACTGAGACGAGAAGAAACCTCATCAGAAACATCAAGATGATGTTAAAGCCACCGAGGAGCACAAATCCAGAGAACAGGTGATCAGCTGTCAGACTGCTCAACTCCAACATCATTTCACATTTTGACTGTCGGCTTTGTTTAACGGAGCGCTGCTGCACATCACAAACCTTCTGTTTGCACTACTCTGTTCTTTATGTTTCACATTCGCTGAAATCCAGCACATCCAGGCACACACCTCGTGCAATATTACACATTTCTTCACTGAGCTTCTGTGTATTATTTCTACTGTGCAGTCGTACAAAACACTGAGCCGTCCTTCAAAAGGCAGCTAAATATGAAATATGCACTAAATATATATATACACACACACACACACACACACACACACACACACACACACACATACGTATATTTGTCTCTTTATGTCTGTCTGTTTGTTTGTTTGTCTGTTTGTTTGTTTGTTTTTCTTGCTATCATTGATGTCTGTAGCAACATAATTTCCTGACATGGGATCAATAAAGGCATATCTTACCTTACAAAAGTCACTAAATTCATTTAAAAATCAGCTGTTAGGTGGATGGTAAATGAAAATTATTGGTAAATTAAACTTTGATCAGTTGTAATTAAAAAGAAGAGACAGATGGATCACCATCAGACGAGAAAACCAGCCTCTGAACGAGTTCTCCACCCCGGACTCAATTCAGGTCTGAAGGTGTAGTCCTTCGGTCAGAGCTGAGGAGGGAGGTAATAACAGTGTAAAGGATGTGAAACGACGTGGAGTGTCTTTGATAGTGAATTATCAGCTCAATCTGCAGCTTTGCGGAGCTTTGCAGTGAGTTTCACCTCCGCTGCTCGTCTCACAGTAAAAGCTGTGAAACAAACGAGCTGCTGACTGTTAGAAGAGTCAGAACATTTAGAGACAAGCTGGTGGACATAACGGAGACTTTAGCTGCTGAGGAGACACATATGTCCCTCATGGAGACCAAACACAGAGCTAATGAATGATCACGTTGCTCCGCATGCTGAAGTGTCCTCAGGCGAGATACTGAACCCCAAACTGCCCCGATGCTGCGCCATCGGTGTGTGAGTTCACAGCGTCTGTGAGTGACCGACTGTAATGCAAAGTAACGTTTAGATGTTTAGATTTCTTTAGTTAGTTAGTTTTAGCAGTGCTGACGTCACCTGCGTCCGTACGACGGCTGCTCACCTGCAGGTGTGACGCCGCTGTCACGAGGAATCAGCGAGGGTGAAAACTGCTCCTGAATCAGTCAGCGTGCAGCATGTGGCACGCGACATCTCGTCATAAGAACTCATGTTCGCAAACACTTTGTGATTCTTCTCATCTTCAAAGAAAGAATGAAATATTTCTTTTCTCCAGTCTGATCTCATAGAAATGAACAGACGGACGACAGTTTGCAGTCAAAGCTGCAGATTCTGCAACACGTTTGTAGCCAGAACACAGAGTTTGATGGAAGTGTGCACCTAATGTGTTCATTCATATCCTTCATTCATTAACACAGGGGAATCACACACACACACACACACACACACACACACACACACACACACACACACACACACACACACACACACACACACACACACACAGCTTGAATTCCCCTGTAGACACGATTACGAGCTGACACTAACGGGATGAATAAGAAGACAAAATAATTAAAATGATGTTGTTAATTAAGCAGAAGCTTTCAGCTGTCATCAGAGAGGCACTGACTCTGACACACACACGCACACACACACACACACACACACACACACACACACACACACACACACACACACACACACACACACACACACACACACACACACACACACACACACGTCATCGTACGTCTGACATAAAGCCGGCTGGACGTGGGCCGCATGCCCGGCTGTCACATGCAGAAATTTATGCACATTCAGGAGAGTTTATTGATCAAAGCGGTGATGGAAAAGAGGGCTGAGAGCATGCAGAGCGGAGAGAGGAGCACTGAAACTGTGCTGCACTTCTTCACCTCCGTCTCTGCTTTGATCAGAGGTTCCCTCTAAAACGGACAACAGAAGGCGCTTCACCTTGACATCGAGACACTTCCTGAGGAGCAGACAGTCTTTCAGGGAGGAGTATGAAGCAGACACGTGGAGGGAAAACAGGGTAAAGGTGGAGATGTGCTGAGTGGACAGGCTGGACGTGAGGTCGCCTCACTGTGTGGGACGGGAGATTAACTTTTAACTGTACAGGTGCGACTGCAAAGTGGCAGCCAGCGGTGGAGCTGCTGACCTTTGACCCCTGACAGACTTTCCAAAGTCTTTAAAACGTGCTTGTTTGTTTTCCAGTGTATGAATGTCGCTCCTGTTCGTCCACTTCACTCCCAAAGACTCCCAAGAGCAGAGTCCTCATTAACGCTGGGCGGTCCCTCGGGTCTGGAGATCAGGGAGGGTCTGTGTGTGTGGGGGGGGGGGGCTGATTTCAGTATGTCGGGGTCTGAGCGCACAGTGCGCAGGGGGGATGTGGAGGTTGTTGATATTTCGGTGGATTTTTGCTCTTAAACGTCAATCTGCTGCCTGCCTGATTCAAGCACCAGATCAAGCTGAATGCTTTCAGCGATGACAGAACAAAGCTGAAAGTTTGCATGAATCACCCCCCAGCCGGCAGATGTTTAAGTTAACACTCAGTGTGTTTAAAGCAGGAGCGTCGGCTCACAGTCTGCACTCATCTGCGAGCGAATGAGTGATTATCACAGTGTCTGCTGTCCATGTTTCTCCGTCACTTCACTGAATCCCTGCAGACGTCAGAAGGCAGCAGCACACGCGTTAATTAAAGCGTCACCGCGGGGCGCAGTGCCACCACCGTCCGCCATGTTCAGCTTCATGAAAGCACAAACACAGCGAAGCACACACACCTCGACACACACCAGGCTGCTGCTGTTTGTGTGCCGGACGTCGGTTTACAGCCTCTCATCAATCCTCTGCGTCGTCAGCCGCGTTTCCATCTATTGTGACGTGAATTTTAAGAGAAACTCTGGAATGTTGCAAAAAAGAAAAACAAAGAAAATCCGAATTTACGTGTTTCTGTAAACTGGTTTGGAAACGCCACAAGTCGCCACCAGAGAGAAGAAATGGAGAGAGGTCTGCGGGAATTTACTGTTTGGTTTTGATTGTTCTGTCACGTCAGCGAGTGGCGGCCATGTTTCAGGCTGTCCAGAGACGAAGATGATGAGGACGAAGAGCGTTATGGGGACATCTGGGACTTTCTCGTGGCATCGTGTCTTATTCTGTGCCACCGCTTTAAGACACAACTCTAACCTGATGAATCACACAATGTCGGGACGCCAGTGGACGGAGG
Organism: Chaetodon trifascialis; assembly: GCF_039877785.1. Classification (NCBI taxonomy): domain Eukaryota; kingdom Metazoa; phylum Chordata; class Actinopteri; order Chaetodontiformes; family Chaetodontidae; genus Chaetodon; species Chaetodon trifascialis. Next base: position 1,046,512 of record NC_092058.1, on the reverse strand, counting down.
ACATCTGCTGGGACAGCCTTTGTGCCCTCTGTGGCAAACGTCCAAGCAGTAATCCTGCAGTATCAAAGCCGCCGCTGACGAGAGCATCTGTGCAAACTGCAGCTGGTAAACAGAGTCAACGCGCTGTTTGCTTTGAACAACCGCTGAAGTCCCTGCAGAAGTCTGATCAGCCTGGGGTCAGCGCTGCGTCTCTGGAGACCCCAGACTTCAGGGAGGACACGTCTGCACAGTCCCAAAAATGTTCAGCGACAGTTTATTTTTCTCTGCAACATATAGAAAGATCAAAACTGGGGAAATATTTTGGATATTTTGGTTATGGCAAATAAACCATTGTTCAGGTTGTGCAACAGAAACACTTAAGTTAAGATAAGGGAAAAATCGTGGTCAGGGCTCGAGATTGGATGCAAACTCCTGCATGAGCTCTGAATGTTCATAACAATATGGACGTAATTCCTCTGGAAACTGGGCTGCATGAGCAGTTGCCACCAAGGTTTCTCACGTCTGGGGAATAATCGTCATGAGATGAATCCATGTTGTTTTTCAGGCAGCGACCATGAAACTGCTAATTAGCACGAGCAGCGCCGCCTCCATGGTTTACCCCACAGACGAGGAAATGAAAGCCGCTGTGCAGAAACTCATCCTTCGTCGAAGAGAACAGAGATAATGAATTTCACTTATTAAACGGGACGTGTTCAGTTTTAATGCGCGACGAGGGACGTGGGAACGAGAGGACGGAGGCAGACAGAAGGTGGGACCGTCTCTTTCAGAGTGAGCGACAGTGGTGTGCTTCACACATTCATCACCAGAGAGCTCCTCTCCTCCTCTCCTCATTCTCCCTCTCAATTGGACTCTCTGTCTCCCCCTCCTCGCTTTCCAACACATTGTGAGCCCCTCTCTCCCCCTTCCCCTCGCCAACCTCTCGGCCACTCTGTCTCCCTTTATCTGCGTCTGTCCTTCCCCCTGCATGCCTCTCCCTTTCATCCACTCTCCAATTATCCTCTGTGTGGACCATCTTTCCCCCGTCCAATCTGGCAGCGCCGAGCGGAGCAGCAGCACAAAACAGACAGCGTGGATGGCCCACAACTTCTCCTCCTTTGATTCAGATTGATGCCGAGTGCCATCAGGTCAAAATCATCGCCCACCACTCTTCTGTAGTGCTCCTCAAATGGAATGAGGCAGAAAATTATTATTCTGGTTTTGGAAGTTGCTTCCTGTTTCAAGGTCGTGGGTTCAGCTTCATCGCCAGGAAGCATCCATCAGTCCTCAAACCAAAGATTCAGAATCAGATATTGGTTTGTTGTGGAGCAGATTTTCACACAGAGGGAAAAATGGTCGCAATGAACACGGCAAGAGAAAAGTATCTGGATAGAAATTTACCATCAGTGTGCCAAATAAATCTATTTCACCATGAAAAGAGCTGAAAAACCGAGAGGATGGAATGAATATTGACTAAAAAATGTGCAAATGTTCACAGTATGAAGAATATCTGCTGTTTGCAAACACAATAACCCAAAAACGATGTAATGATGACGTAACATGAGGTTAAAAGAGGACTTTACGTTACTGTGACGTGCAGCGTCCATGAGGCGGGATAACGCGTCGCACGGCTCAGTCTACTCGCTCTTTATTGCTTTTCCATTGACGAAGGTCGCGGATAGTTCCTGGAACCCGGTGCTTTGTTTGGTGGCTCTGAGGTGGAGCGACCAGCCGTCTCCTTGTCTGTCCTCTGCAGTCTTTTGTCCGGCTGCCTGCAGACTTTCCTGAAACAAAGTTTGTCTCCCTGCTGTGACAAACAGCCGTAAAGTGAGAACGAGGAACAGCAGACCCCAAACTGCTCGGCCTGTGGAGGAGAAAGTCACCGTTTGGCTTGAAATAAGTTGGCAGACTTTCCTGCACTGGCACCCCCTGACGGAGACGAGAGGTCTGACAGTCAATGCAGAGTCCAGCGAGCGCCGTCGGACAGGTGGAAGGTGAAGTTTTCTGTGTTTCACGCGGGCAGATTATTATATTAAAAGTTTATCAGTAGCACTGACAGCAGAGGTGGAGTCGAATGCTGCAGCGTTAGCAGATGAATTATGTCCGATTTTCAGATGATTCAGGTTGATTTTGCACAGTTTTCAGGTCTTCTTGCGTCTCTCTGACGTTCTGTCTGTGCTGCAGCTTCAGCGAGTCCATAAATGTGGGCTTTCTCCTCTAAATGACCACATGAGCTGCGGCGTATCCATGTAAACATTCCCAGCATACCGATCAGCGCCGCCACAAGCCACACACACATGCATACAGTAGCTACACACACACACACACACACACACACACTGCCAGCGCTGTGCCTCTGAGCCCTGAGGCTCCACGTTCAGGTGACTGCTCCAGGTTTGAGCAGAGCAGAGACGTAAACCAAAGGTTTTCTGTGAGGAAACACTCACTGAAACACAAAAGCTCACCGATCCAGTTTCAGTGAGCAAACTGTCAAAGAATCTATATTTCAGAGAATAATAACGCCTTCACTTCTAATGAGCACACGTCTGAAAAGAGTTCAGTGAACCACAGTTCGTTTCAGTGGAAGCTTTTTCTTCTACTCGTGTGTCTACAAAGACAATAAAGGCCAAACTGCTGGAAACAGTCAAGAACTCAAATGTTAACATCGGATTTCATGGAGAAAAATGATTCAACGAACAATTTTGAAGAGTTTTCACGCAAATGTGATACGTTTTCGTTTCTCCCCACAGATTTCACTGTTTTTCTGATGATGCAGAAGCATTCAACCTCACTGTTCCTTCATTAAATGAAAGTGATACCACAGAAGAAGAAAAAGTACGAATTGGAAAATGAGTTATGTTGATGCATTCATGTGTTCATCACTGATGTTACAGCTGCTGGAGGTCGGCCTGAGTCCAGCTGCTTCATATACTCAATCTATACAACAGCCTTCATAATAAACGCTTCATAAACAAATAAAAGCTCAACCACTAAGTCTGAAATCACAAACTGTGGGCGATACACAATAAAAAAGTACTTAGAGTACTTAAGCACAACTACATCCCACCACTGTTTGCAGGTGAAACTCACTCTCACTCACTCACAATTCACCGTGCGAGCAGGAAGACTGAGCTAAGTTTGACTTTTGACCTGGAAACAAAAATTCAAAGACGTTTGAAAGCAAACACTTTGACCAATCGCACCACTTTTTACACCATCTACAATCACCACCCTGCAGTCTGGGTCAAAGTCCCGCCCACAGCCCTCCGTGATTGGTTATGAGTAACAGCCTATCGGCAGTGGAGGCTGCCGAGCTGTGTTCAGATCAGATCAGCACAGTGTGATCTAGTGAGAGGATGAACTCTGCGTGCTTCATGTTCTCTTTACATGTTCGTCAAAACGGATCAAATCCAACAACAGTGTGACAAAAGGTTCACAAACACACACACCAACACACACACACGCACGCACACGCACACACACACACTCACACACACATGCATAAGACTGTGTGGACAAAGTGCAAACAGCTGAACTTTTTCTCCGTCCGTCTCTCTCGTGGTCCGTCTCTTTGTTCCTTCCTTTCTCTCTGTGCTCACTTTGTCTGCCTCTCGTCTTATTGGTTCCATTCCACGCCAGCCTCGCTCCTCGTCCTCGCTCCCCGTCCCCGCTCCCCGTCCCCGCTCCCCGTCCCCGCTCCCCATCCTCGCCCTCTCTTTGTTATGTCCCCTCTCTCCCTGTTTATTTTTACATCTCGTATGTGGTCTTGGCCATGCGTAACCTGACCTCTGCAGCAGCAGCTGTCTATCTGCCCGTCAGAAGCCACTCAGGCCTGTCCTAATATGTCTCCTGGCCGGCTGCTCGAGCAGCAGCAGGCAGGCCGGTATTATTAGATCAGCAGTCAGAGCAGCAGCGGACGGTTACAGCCTGACGCCATCGGACTCATGTGTGAGACATACTGTAGAATATGATGAAGAACATAAAGTGTGGAGACGTGTGGAGTAAAGCACACACACACACACACACACACACACACACACACACACACACACACACACACACACACACACACACACACACACAGAGGGAGTGTACTGTGTGTACTCAATGTTCATAATTTATTGGCTCAGATGGGTTTTAGTGTCTCTCTCTCTCTCTCTCTCACGCACACACACACACACACACACACACACACACACACACACACACACACAGGTCGAGCTGCTTCCTGCTCTTGCATTATATTAAAATGAGAGTCTGACATGCAACAAACCAGCGGCGGCGCTGTGAAGGCCGCGTGGTCATGTGACATGATGTAAACCCGGATGTAAACTGATTGGATGAAGATGTTCTTGGTGGTGAAAGTGACAGAGGCAGCGTGAGACTGTGGAAGCCGGCAAAAAATGGAGATAAAGAGCAGAAAACCACAGAATTTAAGTTTATGAGAGCCGAGAGGAGAAGAGCCGAGAACAACGTGACGCTGATTTCAGTATTTACTGTTATGGACTCACTTCCTGTACATGTTACCACCAGCCTGTGCTCAGCATGTGAGTGTTCAAACCAGAGTTAAACTCACGTCTGACGTCAGCAAACGACTGCATATTAAGCGACACTGGCGTCCCTTTGGAACTCTGCCTCTCGCTCTCACCTGTCTTTGGTGAAAACAGCTTGGCACAGGTTAGATGAGGACTGTGATCAGACAGGAAGTGAAAAAAAAGAGGCCTAAAGGCATCAGGAAGTGTTAGAGCTGTTGATGGTTTCCACAACAATGAGGGCTTGGCTGGAGCTACAAGCTAGGCTAATGATAGCGTCCATTACAGTTTAATCTGGATGCATCGTTTTGTCTGTGAAATGTCAGAAATCTTATCTTATCTTATCTTATCTTATCTTATCTTATCTTATCTTATCTTATCTTATCGTATTTCTCTGAGCCCATGAAAGAAAACAATTCAGAATGCTTTTTGTTGGCCGCACATCAGAATGCAACAATATTCAGTTTGTAATCATCAATATAAAAAAAACTAAAACAACTGATCAATTATGAAAATAGTTGGAGATTAATGTTCTGTCAATCAAGCAATCTGTTAATAGATCACTCATTACAGCTCCGCTAATTAAAAAGTTTGATTAGCGAGCACGAGCAGCTGATCATATTTCAAGTAAAGCTGCTTGTTGAAGCTCAGCCAACGAAAAACTCAAATCTGTCAGCACTCTGATTGGCTGAAGGCTCCAGTGGCGTATAAACACTGAGAGGGTCGCTGGTTATTTCCCCACTGAATCATCACTTATGATGCTGTATCACACCTGAGACAGAAGCAGCCAATAAAAACCTGCTGCACACGCTTGTTTCCCTCATCTGAGAGTGTGTCAGTACATGAAACCACAGTTAAAGTCTTCGTATGTGGAAACACTTGATTATAAACCCTGATCTGATCTGATCTGATGTTACACTTCAGAAAATGACATCACTTTATTTTGGTTGTCAGACCTCGGCTGTAAAATGGGGAGTTCATACACAGCGTGACCTCCCACATCTCAAATAGGTCTAATTATATAGAATTTGTTCATTAGAGATCCTGAAATGTTTCCTTGTTTGGTTTAATAACAAGGCTTCAGGCTCATGTCTGTATTTCTTCACTACCATTTTAATACCTCTGAGTTGCAGAATTTCAGAGAAAATCCCCAAAATATTGAAAGGAAAATGGTTTGTTTTGCTATTACTTCTTCATTTTCTTCCTCTTCTTATTACACTAAACATTTATTAAGTATGTCAAGTCTCACGTGGCTTCAGAGCTCTGCCGATACACAGGTGACCCACACTTAATACTGCGCCTGAACGCACCCTGTGTGGACACACTGTAAGTGCAAAGAGGCTGCAGATTTAGAGGAGAGAAATCAGGGAATGCAGGACACTGTGGCGTCTATGTGCTCTCGACACACACACTCACACACACACACACACACACACACACACACACACACACACACACACACACAGACCACCCATGCTGCAGCGGCCGGCCTGGAAGCTAATCCTTCTGGCACCTGGTGTCACCTTCTGCACCGCGTCTGCTTCGAGACGTCACACCTTAGAAACCTCCAAACAATCTGACAACACAGCACGCTGTATGACACACACCCTCATAAATACTCACACAGCGGACATGGACGCGCACACACGCACGCACACACGCAGATGCAGCAGCAGTGTGTATCAGGCAGGAAGAAGAGTCTCTGCAGTGGACTTTAATGAGCTCCGCAGTCAGACAGCAGTTAATAGTCATGCTAATCTCTAAGCTGCTGCCTCCATCCCTCCATTCATTCCCTTCATCTTTTGTGTTCACTCTCTCTCTCTCCACTTTCCCTCTGTCACTCTCCAGTTCACCCCATCACCCTCCTTCACTCCTCTATCCCCTGCAGTTATTTCTGTGTCCCCCCCTCCCCTCTCTCCGTCCCTCTTTTCATCTCCTTTCCTTCGATTCATTTCCTTTCTCTCCCTCTCCCTCCGTCGCTCCCCCCTTCTTCCTTTGTTTGCCTTCGGTCTCTCATTCACTTTTGCTCTCCGTCTTCTTCGATGTATCTCTCCCTCCTCTCGTCTTTGTTTTCCTCCTTCCTCCTCCTCCTCCTCCTCCTCCTCTCCTTATAGACAAGCACTCCTCAGAGGCCTCTCCGAAACTCTGTGTCAGCTCTTCAGGACAGACGCTGTGTGCAAATATGTGTGTGTGTGTGTGCGTGTGTGTGTGTGCGTGTGTGTGTGTGTGTGCGTGCAGGTGCACGTGCACATTAAGCAGACAGCTCGGCTCGGCCGTTAATTGTGTGCAGCTCATATACAAACCACTTACTGACCTCATCAAAGGCAATTTGGAGCAAAGAAAAAAGAGTAATGAGACACGCGAAAAGAGGGACGTGAAGACATTTAAAGGGACCAATCAGCAGACAGACAAGCGTCACAGAAGGGAGCAAATGAGAAGAGGAGAGAGGAAGAGAAGGAGCATTAATGACAAACGGCTGGTTTGAAAGGAACACAGAGGGGTTAATTGTAATTCATGCTAACGCGGCTTCATACATATTAAAAGTCAACACTGACAAAGCGCGTCTCATGTAGTGCCATTGTTTCCTGTTGAAATGTAAAACACAGAGAGGACTGAGAGGGGACAAGTGCTGACCCCTGAAAGGTTAAATCAGTGTTTCATTTGCATGCTTAACAAACGCTCACACTCCTCGCTCTGTGGTGGAAGTCCAGCTCAGTGGGTAAGTGTGTGAAAGGGCCTGAAGCTCGTAGCATCAGTGGGACATGACGGTAAAAAGGTGAAAAACTCGTCTAGATACGAGAAACATCTAAAACATGGTCGCAGAAGCCTGTGTGTGAATAATGCCATGCATTTGTCACATTGGATTGTAGTGACGGAGGAAGCGTTCAGATCCTTCATGCGACGCCTCCCACACTAGAAATAAGAGCGTGCAGCCGTGCTAGCTGCTTCGCGAGGCTGTGTTTGAGCCAGTGGTGCTAAATGAGCTAAATGCTAGTGACAGCATGCTAACTCTCACAATTACAAAGCTGACATACGGATGTTGAACAGGTACACTTCTTATCGCCTTAAGCTTCTTTGTTTAGCATGTTAGCATGCTAATATATGCTAATCCATCCGGCAGTTGTTGAGCCGTTCAATAAATGTACTGTCTGAGCCTCATCCACGAAATGCTGACGTGCTTCAATCTGAACCAGAGACGGACCAACATTCCTGATCCTGCAGCCACATGTGGCTAAAAATGTTGGAGATCACTGCTGCTGCACTGATCAATGCCCTGAACATTAATGGAAAGTAGATCAATACGTTTGTGATCAGACCGCTCCTCCAGCGTAAAGCATCGCAGCATGAATTCTACGCATACACTCATCTCCCTCTTACTGCCACCTCCTCGGCCTCCTGCTCCTCCTCCATAATACCTCCTGTCCTCGCAGACGCGTTAAAAACCCGAGTCAGCACACAAAGGTCCCCCGCTCCGTCCTTCCAGGCGGAGACGGAGAACGCAGCCATGACGTTTGCTGGAAGCTTTAATCCAAAGAGCTTTACAGCAGTAAGACCGTCGCTGCACACATCTGAGCTAACTCTGCTGCTCGCTAAGCTCCACGAGGCCGCGGGGAGCATCATTGTCTCCTCATAAAGAAACAGCGAGTGTCCACCACTTGTGTTTTCCCAGAACAAAGCAGCCTAATTACTGGCCCGAGCTCGCTCTCTCTGTCTCATCCCGCTGGAACAGACTCAACGTTCGACTTTAATCTCCCCAGAAATCAGCCCAGGAGATGCGACCGAATCCAATATTGCTCTTAAAGCCTGCAGCTCAGCGTAACGCCGGCTTTAATAGGTGCTGAGTGTTGACAGCTGGAGGGATTTGGTGCTCGGTCTGAATGGTTGTAGTCAGGGGAGACATCGGTGTCTGTGATGAAGCTAAACGAGGTTCTAATTACAATTAAACGTGTTGGGACGACAAAATGAACGAGGCCGTATGGATCGATTTCAGCTGTATCAGTTCTGACCCTGACATGGATCAAACGGAGGGTTGAATCCAGCTTCCACTAAATATGAGAGCTGTGATTCACACTTTATTAACAGCGAAGCAGTGACCTGAGAAAAACCTGCGTTTGCTCTGATGGGCTCTACACAGGTTACTGCAGTAGCTAAAGGTTTGCAGTATAAATACAATGATCGATAGTACTGTGTCAGGTAAACAAAGTGCAAATACTTTGTTACAAACTCTAAGTGTACTGAAGTACACCAGTGAAAATCAGGATTCATGAGCATTAAAACACACTCGCAGTACAATTGTATTGGGTCATCAGTGCGTTGGAAAATACTTAAATTACTTGAAGTGAAGAGAAATTAAAGTATTAAGTCGTATTAATTAAGCATGCAAACATATAGAAGTATTAGAAAGTATTAGAAAGGATTTGAAAATGAGCACACTTTATTAATACTAAAAGTATTTGTAATTTAGTACACTTTTTAAATACTTTGAAATACCACTTTAAGTATCATCATTAAACTCAATGATGTGTATTTAGGAGTACGCTTTTTAGAAGTATACGTCAAACATACTTTAAATCAAGCACAAAGAGTCAAAATGTACTTCTAATGACTTTTCTATACTTAAATTATATTTGTAATACGCTAAAGTTTGCTACTTTCTGACCTGGGTACTCATTGTGTCTTTTAGAAAACGTAATATTTGACGGACTCTGCAGAAAACATTAAACTTGACTGGAGCATCTTCAGCTGCTGGATAAACTAACTGGGTGTAAAGAGTACTCAGTTAATACTGCATGCTGATAGGATACCTGCCTCAGATCCTAACACCTGAGAGACACACGCTTCACACAAACACTGGAGGTCTGCTGTCAAGAAAACAGAAGCTAACGTTTAAGATAAGATAAGAAAATTCACCTGCTACAGCAGCAGAATAAAAAGAGAAGAAGAGGAAAAAGATACAGAATAAAATCAACGATAGAAAACTGTGGACGTCATATACAGAGAGGATAGAAACAGAAAAATGTAGCATCTTTGAGTTAATGCACAGGAAAATCTACATAAACATACAGGTGTGACAGATGATTCCCATGTGATGACGTCAGGAACAGGCAGGTTTGTACATCAAGTACAAAGTTACTTCAAAAGTTACTTCAAAATGTAAAGTGAAGGTTATTTTAGGCTTCTGGAAAAATGACCATTGCTGTTGACCATGATTCCTTTCTCCACTGCGTCCACACAGATGTCTCTTTGTCTGTAACACAGAGACACAGAGAAGACGTCACAGTTAAACCTTCCTCACAGTAACATCGGCAGCTCTTCATCCTCCTCATCAATGGTCCAAACGTGTTTTCTTTGGAGCACAGATGTGAATATTTCAACATGCTGTGCTCATGAAATTGTCTGCTGTCGGCATCAGAGATGGTTCAGTCTGAGAGAAGACCGCAGAGGACCATCACAGCTGCAGGCTGAGGACAGCGGTCCTCAGGGACAAAGCAAACCTTTCTCCTCACTCTCGCTCCTTTCTCTGCCTCTCCTTCTTTCTGCTCCCTCTCTCTCCCAGCATCCATCTGAGATTTAGTCAAGCTTAATGTCTCTCTGTCTGTCTTCCTTCCCGTTTACACCTTTAATTATCGGCGTGTGTGCCGCTGCTCGTCCCCGCAGCGCGCTGAGAGGACGGGTCATTACGTTCAGAGACATGGAGGGGGACAGAGAGCGAGGAAGGGAGGAAACACAGGGCAGACAAGAGGAAGGGATGGAGAGGAGGAGGAGGGGAGCGAGGAAGCAAAGTGCACACACACACACACACACACACACACACACACACACACACACACACACACACACACACACACACAGGTGGCAGGGGAAGGAGAGTGTAATTAATAATCACAGTAGGAAGTGTTTCACACACTCCTGTATGTGTGTGTGTGTGTGTGTGTGTGTGTGTGTGTGTGTGTGTGTGTGTGTGTGTGTGTGTGTGTGTGTGTGTGTGTGTGTGTGTGTGTGTTTCAGCACAGCTCTGTTATGTGTGTGTGTGTGTGTGTGTGTGCGTGTCTGCAGGCTAAGACGTATGTCCTCTCCACATTTTAAGACATGCTATCAACTTGTTAGCAGCTTGCTAACTGGTTCCAGGTGTTACTGGAGATGCAGAGGGAACCAGTTACTAATTAAAAATACCCTGTAATAAATAGAGTTTTGGACAAACTGAGTCCATTTGGGTGGATTTTGGTAGATGCTCTTGTCAGATTAGCCCAAAGTTTTTCACTGCTGTAAGCACGAGAGGAGCAGATCAAACAAAGGGATGATTAAGAAACAGAAAACTAATCAGAGAGTCGTGAAGAAGAAGAATTATGGAAGTAAAAGTACTTGAAGCTGTTTGTTCAGTCTGATGGACATACTGGGTTTATAGAGGAGGGACCAGTCTCTGTCTCTC
>NC_092058.1:1003074-1033074 GCF_039877785.1 Chaetodon trifascialis | reverse complement strand
TCAGAAAGAGCTCCAAAGTTAACGGGTGTGGAGTTAATGTGGAGTTCCTCAAGGCTCCATTCTCGGCCCCTTTCTATCATGAATGAGCAAGATGGCCGCCATCAACCAACATACTTCACACGGACGCGGCTTAGCAGGTAGATGCCCACATATGAATAAATGTGGGTCCACACCTTCAGGCCGTGTTTGGGAAGAGGCCTGCTGAAGCGTTGTGACCCACAGGGGGCACCACAAATACCAAAACTGTGTGCTTCAAAATCCAGTGTGCAGAACTGGAGCAGTGAACGCAGTGATTGGTTCAGGTGGATGTGACCTTGGATCAATCCTGGGTTTCATTCAAATCTGATGAAGAGGAGACAAATGGAGACGTTGACACAGGTGTGTGTCTGTGCTCACCTTGGTGAAGCACAGACACTGCTCGCTGCTGCTTCCTTCTGCTGAACACAAAAGGAACTGAACCTGTAGCTATTATTAGTAATATTATTATCAGTTTTAATACAAGTGGGGCTGATTACACAATATCGTTGCTTTAAGGTCCCTAAAAAGTTCCTTCATGAATTAATCACAGCAGTCCGAGCTGTAGCGAAGAGCTCACGTCACTCATGAACTCAAGTTCCAGTTGGTTTTGGAGTGAAGACCCTCAGGAAGCTGCACTTCTTAGCTTTGTTTTTATCTGGAATATTTTATTTGTATTATACACAAATTCTTATTATTCTGCTCAATTTTAAGATTTCTGTTCTTGTTTTAAAGGCGCACACACTTTTAAATTCCTTCCTGAGTTTAAGAAGTCCTCCAACAAAGAATTCACCCTGTCAGTCTGAGAACAGGTGCCTAACTAACACCACCTTTAAGAGACCGAAACATCTGTCCGTCTCTTGGATGGTTGGAATATCTTCATTCTGATGCTGCTTTACTTGTTTCACACACGCAGCTGAAGGTGTGATGTAATAATTTCCATCTTTTAAACTGAATTTGACCATTTGAACACCTCAACAGCCTCTAATGAGGAGAGTCTGAGTCAACGTTGGACGAATTCAACTCTGAGACGCTTTCATACCTTTCAGCACTCACGCCCCACGCTGTCAGGTGTTTTATGAAATGTGCTCTGTATGTAAAGTTAGTGAATAAGCTGCTAAAACATCTCACCTTGCTGCACTGATGCAGACGTGGACTCCTCATACACCTGTCAGCGACACCTGCTGAGGTCAGAGCTGAAACACAGTGAGACAAACATGGACTTCAGTCCCTCTTTAATGTGAAGACCAGCACAGCTCTTTGAAGACATGTGCTGTTGGAGACAAATCAGAAGATCCAGCCAACACTGCACCTGCAGTTTCTGCATGCAGTTACGCACATTATGTGGAGGACAGTCTTCATCTGTCTCACTGAGACCTCTGCATTGATGCAACAGCGGCGCCAGAGGGGGAAACACATTAGGACACATTCCTGGTAGAGGCTTGTAACGTGAGCACTGGATGGACATCCTGGGTCGTATTTCAGCGTCTACCTGCGGCAACACGTGTACGACACTCGTGTTTTCCTTTGACGTAACCACAATTTGCACAAATGGAATCTGTGTCTTCAGCCATGCTGTGGAACGTGGACAGTGAGGAGGAGGACTGGTGTCTGAAGTGTGTCTGGACCGATGTGAAGCTGTTGGGATCCAGACTGGCTGCAGCTGCAACGGAGGAAGCGTCACATTTGTTAAGAAGCTCCTTCAATGAACGGACGCTACGCCTGCTGTCATCTGTCCTTCAGGACGTCAACCGTCAGCTGCATGCAGGGTGTTAAAGTGCACACGTGTGTCCAAGTATCCCACCGAGCTCAGCGTCATGTCGACGTCACTGTCTCGTCATATTTACCATCTTCTTCCGTCCCACCTTTCGTCCCTCGCAGCCTCTGCGTCTCCTCCTCTGTTCCCAGGACGCACTAAGTCCAGACTAGTCGGAGCACGAGAGCATAATTATCACATCTGGTCCAGGCTTTGATCTGATCTGATGGTTTCCATTAAGTGCATTTGTAGCAGGGTGGTCCCTCTGGGAATCCCAGCCATAATGACACTAACAATGCTTTATTTACACAACACAAACTGCCCCCCCCCCCCCCCCCCCCCCACTCGGCTCTTTTCTTCGGCTCGCTGCAGGTGTGATGTTTGAGGCCATATAATTGTGACTTGTAACATAATTGTAAGTGTTCCTGTTGTGTAATTGCAGTTGTTGAGACTGCTGGTGGGTTAACTGTAACAGCCGCTGCAGCACCTATCATTTCATTTTATTATCAACAGCACTTCTGCTGCTGAGGCCTGATGATTACTGTTGTGTGTGAGTAAATCAGTGTTGTTTCTGTGCTTTCTGTACCGATGTCTTATGAGATTTGCTCCCTTTTGGGAATTATCTCAAATTGAGGTATTACATCCTCCAGCCCACCAATTTCAGCATTACAAACTTTACAAGAAGCAGTGAGCCCTGCCATGATGAAGACGAGGAGTCCTCGCCGTCCCATAAAAACACACTGAAGACAAACAGTGAACTTGATTTAGTCATTTCCTCAGCGTCATACGCTGCAGAGATTGTGAACCTCTGGAGGCAAATTTGTGATTTGCAGTTAATAAAACTGACTTGATTTTACTCAACAAGAGAAGAACTAGTTGATTTCCAGTATGTGGATGTTGATTGTTGCTTTGAATCAGCGTCTCTTCCATAATACAGAATGAAATGGTGTAAACTGGCCATGTTTATCAGTACGATGGGGAAACGTGCCAGCGTTTAGGTGAAACCCAGTATTTATAGTCAATGACGTGTTGACCGATGATGCAGGACGCACACGTCCAAGACACTTCTGCAGGAGCTGCAACAAAAACCAAACTGAAGGCGACAGTCAGACCAAAGATCTGCAAACTGCTCCGAAGTCTCACGGCAGCTTTGATTTAACCGAGCGACGCTTCGGTCTGACAGAGTCAAATAAACATGAGAGAGCAGGAAAAGAGCAGCATGCAGACAGAAACACGTCACGTCAGGTGATTTGAGTTCATCAGCCCTCAGACTGCAGAGCAGAGCGGGACACAGCGACAGATTTACTCTCCGTCATGATGGATGTTTGCGTCTGTGCGTCGCTGTGTTCTCCGGCTTTGTGATCTCTGTTGGGTTAAATTTATGCTGGGAGGCGTCAGCGTGGCGAGCGGGTCTTTTATCTGGCCTATCGATGGGCTCTGCAGTGAGCATCGGGCTGCTGTCATAAATCCACTGAGCCCTCTCACAGGTGAACACAGCTCGAGATCATTCCATGAAAGGTTGCGTCTAAATCTCTGCAGCTCACCTGAACGCAGCTTCCGCCAACACGAAGGAGCTCCAGAAGCTGTTTGAGTTTAACATGGCGGTGATGGACTGAGCCCCCTCCTCCCTCAGTCTCTGCTCACATCATCACAGCAGATGTGCAAATGGACCTGCAGTGTTTCTCAGCAACATGTGAAGCTTTGTTAAAAACATGGAGAACAAGCAGAAATCAAACTGCAGCACTGACTGTTCATCGAGTGCCTGACGTTGTTTTCACACTGGATGAAGTGAAATCAGGTGAACTCTTTTAGCTTTCCATCTCAGATTCTTCATCTTCCAGAATTTTGGTGCTTGACAAAACACCTCCAGAAAACCAACTTCACTCCCATCAGCCTCAGCTGTGATTTGTCTTTAGCGCTAATTAGCAACCGTTAGCATGTGAAGACTGACTGGTGGCTGTAGACTCAGTGAGCTCTTTCTCTTCCTCTGCTTCAACAATAATCGTAAACATAAAATCTTTAGTACTTTATCTTCTCCTCTGTTTAATCAAAGGTTTCTACACCTGTTGGCAGGTAGGGCTGTAATAAGAAACATCATGTGGGCCTTTCCCTTCATCCTGCAGAGCTGGCAGCTCGTTGGGAATTAACTGAGAGGGAACTTGATAGTCAGCATGGTGGAAGCCAATTTGGCTGAACAGACAAAGAAAAGAGTGCCTTTTAGAAAACACCACAGCAATGAGCACTTACCACCAAAGAAGTACAGAATAAATTGAAACGTGGCATCCCACAGATTAGCACTTTCATTTCCCTCTGCTGTTTATTTTTAGTGCTTGTCTCCCTCCTCATTACAGTTTCCTGCACTCTCGCCGCCTCTGAATCCGAGTCGCTCTCTTTTCTCTCCACGCCGCCGCTGCCGCCGCTGCTGCCGGTGGTTCGTTCTACACTTCCACACTGGAAGAAGTAGGGCAGGCAGCTCCTTAATTACTTCATTAATTTTAATCTGATCCAATTAATTACATTTTCTCGAGCTCTCCCTGCTCTTCGTTCTAGTAGGTTGGTAGTTCCCTCAGATGCCAAGTGCCACTGCGGGAGACCTTGCATGTCCTTTGGTGCGTAACATAAAAAAAAAGAAAGAAATGGAAAAAAATCGGCGCTGCCCCCGCCCCCCCTCTCCCCAATCCTCCCCTGCTAAATCAATTATTTTTCTCCCCTGGAAAAACAAAGACCCCTTTCCCTTGTTATTCTGTAATTATTCAGCCTGGTGCTCTGTCCAATTTTGTGCCTTGACAGCACTTAAGTAGCTTGTGAGTTTAACCCCCCCACCCCCACCCCCACCACCCCCACCACCACCTCCAACAGCCACCAGCGGCAGCCGGCCGAGGCGAGCTGCCTTTTGACAGAACACACGAGGGGAAAATGTGCTGCGTGGGCAAAATATTCAGGACAATCAGCGATGACGGCTCCACATTTGGTTGCTCGAGGGCGCGCTGCACCGTCACACTGCTAAACTCCTGAGTTATTCGCTGTCATTTTCTAATCAGCCTTAAATTTACTGGTTATACTGGGCAATTATCATCCTGACAGTTATTTTTGCATTCATTAGCTCAGCCTTCGGCGAACGCTTTGAGCATATTGATACCGGTATGATGTGCTTTGGGTTATTAGTCTGTAAAAGGGCTTAGGTGGTGTAAAGGGGGTTGTGTGTGATGGGGGGCATAAGTGGAATGAGTGAACAACTCTTCAATTTAAAACTACTTGAGAGAGCAAATTTTCCTCAAGAGGTTTCACAAGGTTCTGCGCAGAGTATGACACGCTCTGTCCTCAGACCCCCCAGAAACACCTCAACAGGGAGGACAAAGGAGGAAACCTCCAGAGGAGCCACAGAGGAGGGGTCCACTGAACAGAGCAGCGTGGTGAAATTACAGCAGCTACAATCAGGACGACAAAATCAGAGCTGCAAACATGGAGGATGGATCCAGGAGGACGCCGAATAAACAGAGCTGAACCACAAGACGACTCAATAACAAATGTGTCCAAATCTCCAGCTTCAGGGAAATGTGTGGTTTGACGACGTTAACAGATGGTGCTAAGAATAAAATGTGCTGCACTGAGGACAACAGGCAGCACCTGGCTGCTGTTCCACAGAGCTCGCTGAATTCAGCTCTCCACGCTGGACGCCACGCAGCCAGCGTCTCTAATCTGCAGCCAATGCTAACAGCCTGAACATGCTTGAACTCCCTTCATCCCTTTGTTCAGCGCTGCATCAGGCAGCACATGAACAAACGATGAAAGCAACATACAAACACACGCTAAGCCTCCTGATCAGGCTGTAACTGGAATCCATGTACGAGTCACGTCACCAGCAGCAGCGACTGCATGAAGCCTCAAACCAGACACAGTCTGCTCACATCTCGTCTGATCTACTGACACACAGCGATACAGAGAGGTCAACGAGGTCAGCCTGTAAGCCCTCAGGTCAGCTGTCCATCAGCTGTCCATCAGCTGTCCACTGCATGTCCAATTTTACAGCTTACATCCGATCGCAACTGGTCGCTCCACTGCTAAGACTGGATTTCTCCTTCTGAGCGAGGAGTAAATGAGAAACACAGAATTCATTCATCATCTCATTCAGTCAGACAAACATGGAAATCATGGTGCGATCCAGACATTAAAGCTACAGATGAAACAACATTGTGCTGTTGTAATAAAGAAGAGAGAATAATATTTCGTGATGATTGGATTCCAGTAAATACACACCTCCCAAAGCTACAGACGCTGTGAGACGTGTGACCGGTCAGATCATGTTTCCACCTGTGTGACGCTGCCAATGAAGACAAACCTGTCCTTTCTTTCCACTTCAGACTCTCAGCTCGCCATAATTTTCAGCTTGAGATGAATCTAAACTGCTGTCAACATTGGCTCAACTGTTGCCAAAATCCGGCCTACATTACTGCTGCTAGCAGTGGCTAACGTAGCCTGCAGCACAGACGCGGAGCGCCTGCAGATGTCGGCACAGCTCACGTCTTTGTGAAACGACAACCTGTCGCTTTCAAACTTGTAGTGTCACTCATCAGACGTCACGCAGCGTCCTGAAGGCTTAACGGCATTCTTCACACATGCAGTCATGTGTTTTGTCGTAACATTCAGCAGTTAGCTATAAGTCATTTCCTCCTTCTGAAACACCTACAACAGGTGAGCCCACAGAAATGTAAATCCACCTTAAGGCCCTGCCTGGGTCTGAAGCAGCCCTCCTGCTCCAGTGCCTCCCTTTAATGACACAAGGTACTTAGCATGAATCAGTGGCATCAGGAATGCTCAGGTCATTTTTCCACCACATAAGTTTTATGAAGTGAGCAGCTTATATAACAGACTGCAACTAAACATAGAGCAGAGGCCCTAAATTACTGAGACAAGCAAGCTCTCATTCCTAACAGGCCGGTGTGAAAGAGAGCTGCAACAAACGAGCTGGAGAAGCATCGTTTGAGTGACTGCGTCCTGTTTGGATGAGGAGGGAAAACTCCGTCCATCAAAACTGGAGTGTAGCCAGGACCAGTCAGCAGGCGACCAGCGGCCCTGACCCCAAACGCTTGTACGCTGAATCAGTTCAGTGCTTTACAGACAGCAGCTGTTTCACAGGTAGACCTGCTCGGTGCTCGTCACAGCAGATAAATATGTTTACATCCAAACTTTCTGTCTGGACTGAAGTAAAACAAACTTTCCAATCATACGAACATGTGAAATGTTTCACAGCTGCTAACTGATGCAGGATGTTTCACCTGGAGGCAAACAGCTGACGTATCCCTCAAACGTAATGTTGAGAAGTGTCAGGTGTGGAAATGAACGCTGTGTTTGTCTCCGTGGCGTTCAGCTGATGCTCGGAGCTTACAGGCAGATTACAGTACGGCGCGTAAACAATCATGAATCACTGTAATTGCAGATGAAGCGATGAAGAGCTGCCTTACTGGAGACGGAACGCGCTGACTGTGTCAGATAAAGCAGCGGAGACAAGCAGACAAAATGGAATCACCTTAACGCCGCGAAAGGAGCAAAGGGCAGAAAAAGACCCAGGGAAGAAGAGAAAGCTTTTAAAGCATCGTCCTTCCTCTTATCACTGGAGTCCATGAGGGCAGGAGGCAAACACAGGGAGCAGAGACGCTCAATAAAAGCAGACAAAAATGCGACTCTCACCTGGGTGGCATTAAGGTGCCAACGTGAGAAACTGCTGCGCTTCGAAATGGGTTTACTTCTCTAAACACTTCTCTCCGTGGACGAGAATCTATGAAACAAACCTTCACTGGGACAAAAGATCTGCCTGTCCGTCCGTCTGAAGTTTGCGATGCTGTGCTGTCAGAATAGGCTGTAAAAAAGACCAACGTCAGTGTGAAATCACGTCCAGTAAAACTGACAGCGTAGAGGCTAAATGCGGATGTTTTACAGGTCTAGCTTGCAAAACTAACCCAGCAGGGCTGCGAACAATGAAGGGCCAGTTTTCAGGTGTCAGCTGCACTTATTTTCACTTTTAGCCATTAGCATTCCAGTTTGCACACACTTCTTCCAGACACACCTGCTCAGACGAGCTGCACCGGCTGAGCATCCACTCACAGAGCCGACAAGTAGCTCATTACGAAGAACAGCCGAAGGGGGCTGTCGTGGGGGGGGGGGCACAAACCACGCTCAGCTCTTTGCTCGGTTCCCTCATTTAACAGCCACAACGTGCCACA
Organism: Chaetodon trifascialis; assembly: GCF_039877785.1. Lineage (NCBI taxonomy): Eukaryota > Metazoa > Chordata > Actinopteri > Chaetodontiformes > Chaetodontidae > Chaetodon > Chaetodon trifascialis. The sequence continues at coordinate 1,025,082 of NC_092058.1, read as the reverse complement.
ACACAGACGGCGTCTTGCTTTCTGTCCCAGCCCTGATTTCCCGGGCCTGCCGAGGGATTGGAGCCGGCAGCCATCCGGTAACGAGGGCAGCTTTCTCACAATTAACCCCAAATACGCAGTGACGTGCACAGCAAGCGGCAGCTGCAGCCACGCGCCTCACCTGCTTTGTCTGTGCCACCGCCGGAGTGACGAGCAGCAAAGCAAACTTCAGAGGGAAAGTTCGCCTCGTGCCGCCGAACAGGAAGCTCCTGCCGCTCCTGCCCTTGCTTTTCCGTCACGTCCCATTTCCCATTTTATTTAATCATTGTGTCAACCCGCCAGTCAATCAGCTCCTCTGCCTGCCAATAACAAATAATAAAAAATGTCAGGCTGCAGGTAGTTCAGGGATTTCTGCATTCCTTCACACACCGTCACTCTGACATTTTTAATGATATTCATGCAGTTATGGGGGGAAATTATTAAATAAACTCAGACGAGGAAGCATGTAGGAGAGGGATTATGCATTTCAAATTGTCCTCGCTGCAACGTAATAAGTGTATCCGACACCTTGAGGAGGAAACTGATTACTTCTGTTCATGTGGGTGATATTTTCCATGTCAACCGCCGCGTGGGGAAATAATTACAGAAAACTATCTTCCTCCACACCCAATTGCCTCCTCTGCTTTGCCCTTGTAGAGTAAGTATGTGTGTCAGCATGTATATACGTCTGAGAGCGAGAGACGCAGTGAATGTTTGTGACGGAGGAGAAGAGATGAACGAGGCAGAAATGGCTCCTGTGTTAGCCAGTGTTGGTCTGTGTTAGCCTGTGTCGGTCTGTGTTAGCGTGTGTTAGCCTTTGTTAGTCTGTGTTGGCCTGTGCTGGTCTGTGTTGGTCTGTGTTGGTCTGTGTTAACCTGTGTTAGCCTGTGTTGGTCTGTGTTGGTCTGTGTTAGCCTGTGTTAGCCTGTGTTGGTCTGTGTTAGCCTGTGTTGGTCTGTGTTAGCCTGTGTTAGCTTGTGTTGGTCTGTGTTAGCGTGTGTTAGCCTGTGTTAGCCTGTGTTGGCCTGTGCTGGTCTGTGTTGGTCTGTGTTAGTCTGTGTTAACCTGTGTTAGCCTGTGTTGGTCTGTGTTGGTCTGTGTTGGCCTGTGTTAGCCTGTGTTGTCTGTGTTAGCCTGTGTTGGTCTGTGTTAGCCTGTGTTAGCTTGTGTTGGTCTGTGTTAGCGTGTGTTAGCCTGTGTTAGCCTGTGTTGGCCTGTGCTGGTCTGTGTTAGCCTGTGTTAGCGTGTGTTAGCCTGTGTTAGCGTGTGTTAGCCTGTGTTAGCATGTGTTAGCCTGTGTTGGCCTGTGCTGGTCTGTGTTAGCCTGTGTTAGCGTGTGTTAGCCTGTGTTGGTCTGTATTAGCCTGTGTTAGCCTGTGTTAGCCTGTGTTAGCCTGTGTTGGTCTGTGTTAGCCTGTGTTGGTCTGTGTTGGTCTGTGTTAGCCTGTGTTGGTCTGTGTTGGTCTGTGTTAGCCTGTGTTAGCCTGTGTTGGTCTGTATTAGCCTGTGTTAACCTGTGTTAGCCTGTGGTGGTCTGTGTTAGCCTGTGTTAGCCTGTGTTGGTCTGTATTAGCCTGTGCTAGCCTGTGTTGGCCTGTGTTGGTCTGTGTTAGCCTGTGCTAGCCTGTGTTAGTCTGTGTTAGCCTGTGTTAGCCTGTGTTGGTCTGTGTTAGCCTGTGTTGGTTTGTATTAGCCTGTGCTAGCCTGTGTTAGTCTGTGTTGGTCTGTGTTAGCCTGTGTTAGCCTGTGTTGGTCTGTATTAGCCTGTGTTAGCCTGTGTTGGTCTGTGTTAGCCTGTGTTGGTTTATATTAGCCTGTGTTAGCCTGTGTTGGTCTGTGTTAGCCTGTGTTGGTCTGTGTTAGCCTGTGTTTGCCTGTGTTGGTCTGTATTAGCCTGTGTTAACCTGTGTTAGCCTGTGTTGGTCTGTGTTAGCCTGTGTTAGCCTGTGTTAGCCTGTGTTGGTCTGTGTTAGCCTGTGTTAGCCTGTGGTGGTCTGTATTAGCCTGTGTTAGCCTGTGTTGGTCTGTGTTAGCCTGTGTTGGTCTGTGTAGGCCTGTGTTAGCCTGTGGTGGTCTATATTAGCCTATGTTAGCCTGTGTTGGTCTGTGTTAGCCTGTGTTAGCCTGTGGTGGTCTGTATTAGCCTGTGTTAGCCTGTGTTGTCTGTGTTAGCCTATGTTGGTCTGTGTTGGTCTGTGTTAACCTGTGTTAGCCTGTGTTGGTCTGTGTTGGTCTGTGTTAGCCTGTGTTAGCCTGTGTTGTCTGTGTTAGCCTGTGTTGGTCTGTGTTAGCCTGTGTTAGCGTGTGTTAGCCTGTGTTGGCCTGTGTTGGTCTGTGTTAGCCTGTGTTAGCTTGTGTTGGTCTGTGTTAGCGTGTGTTAGCCTTTGTTAGTCTGTGTTGGCCTGTGCTGGTCTGTGTTAGCCTGTGTTGGTCTGTGTTGGTCTGTGTTAGCCTGTGTTAGCCTGTGTTGGTCTGTGTTAGCCTGTGTTGGTTTGTATTAGCCTGTGCTAGCCTGTGTTAGTCTGTGTTGGTCTGTGTTAGCCTGTGTTAGCCTGTGTTGGTCTGTATTAGCCTGTGTTAGCCTGTGTTAGCCTGTGTTGGTCTGTGTTAGCCTGTGTTGGTTTGTATTAGCCTGTGTTAGCCTGTGTTGGCCTGTGTTAGCCTGTGTTGTCTGTGTTAGCCTGTGTTGGTCTGTGTTAGCCTGTGTTAGCTTGTGTTGGTCTGTGTTAGCGTGTGTTAGCCTGTGTTGGCCTGTGCTGGTCTGTGTTAGCCTGTGTTAGCGTGTGTTAGCCTGTGTTAGCGTGTGTTAGCCTGTGTTAGCATGTGTTGGCCTGTGCTGGTCTGTGTTGGTCTGTGTTGGTCTGTGTTAACCTGTGTTAGCCTGTGTTGGTCTGTGTTGGTCTGTGTTAGCCTGTGTTAGCCTGTGTTGGTCTGTGTTGGTCTGTGTTAGCCTGTGTTAGCTTGTGTTGGTCTGTGTTAGCGTGTGTTAGCCTGTGTTAGCCTGTGTTGGCCTGTGCTGGTCTGTGTTGGTCTGTGTTGGTCTGTGTTAACCTGTGTTAGCCTGTGTTGGTCTGTGTTGGCCTGTGCTGGTCTGTGTTGGTCTGTGTTGGTCTGTGTTAACCTGTGTTAGCCTGTGTTGGTCTGTGTTGGTCTGTGTTAGCCTGTGTTAGCCTGTGTTAGCCTGTGTTGGTCTGTATTAGCCTGTGTTAGCCTGTGTTAGCCTGTGTTGGTCTGTGTTAGCCTGTGTTGGTTTGTATTAGCCTGTGTTAGCCTGTGTTGGCCTGTGTTAGCCTGTGTTGTCTGTGTTAGCCTGTGTTGGTCTGTGTTAGCCTGTGTTAGCTTGTGTTGGTCTGTGTTAGCGTGTGTTAGCCTGTGTTGGCCTGTGCTGGTCTGTGTTAGCCTGTGTTAGCGTGTGTTAGCCTGTGTTAGCGTGTGTTAGCCTGTGTTAGCATGTGTTAGCCTGTGTTGGCCTGTGCTGGTCTGTGTTAGCCTGTGTTAGCGTGTGTTAGCCTGTGTTGGTCTGTATTAGCCTGTGTTAGCCTGTGTTAGCCTGTGTTGGTCTGTGTTAGCCTGTGTTGGTCTGTGTTGGTCTGTGTTAGCCTGTGTTGGTCTGTGTTGGTCTGTGTTAGCCTGTGTTAGCCTGTGTTGGTCTGTATTAGCCTGTGTTAACCTGTGTTAGCCTGTGGTGGTCTGTGTTAGCCTGTGTTAGCCTGTGTTGGTCTGTATTAGCCTGTGCTAGCCTGTGTTGGCCTGTGTTGGTCTGTGTTAGCCTGTGTTGGTCTGTGTTGGTCTGTGTTAGCCTGTGTTAGCCTGTGTTGGTCTGTGTTAGCCTGTGTTGGTTTGTATTAGCCTGTGCTAGCCTGTGTTAGTCTGTGTTGGTCTGTGTTAGCCTGTGTTAGCCTGTGTTGGTCTGTATTAGCCTGTGTTAGCCTGTGTTAGCCTGTGTTGGTCTGTGTTAGCCTGTGTTGGTTTGTATTAGCCTGTGTTAGCCTGTGTTGGTCTGTGTTAGCCTGTGTTGGTCTGTGTTAGCCTGTGTTTGCCTGTGTTGGTCTGTATTAGCCTGTGTTAACCTGTGTTGGTCTGTGTTGGTCTGTGTTAGCCTGTGTTAGCCTGTGTTAGCCTGTGTTGGTCTGTATTAGCCTGTGTTAGCCTGTGTTAGCCTGTGTTGGCCTGTGTTGGTCTGTGTTAGCCTGTGTTAGCCTGTGTTGGTCTGTATTAGCCTGTGTTAGCCTGTGCTAGCCTGTGTTGGCCTGTGTTGGTCTGTGTTAGCCTGTGTTGGTCTGTGTTGGTCTGTGTTAGCCTGTGTTAGCCTGTGTTGGTCTGTGTTAGCCTGTGTTGGTTTGTATTAGCCTGTGCTAGCCTGTGTTAGTCTGTGTTGGTCTGTGTTAGCCTGTGTTAGCCTGTGTTGGTCTGTATTAGCCTGTGTTAGCCTGTGTTAGCCTGTGTTGGTCTGTGTTAGCCTGTGTTGGTTTGTATTAGCCTGTGTTAGCCTGTGTTGGTCTGTGTTAGCCTGTGTTGGTCTGTGTTAGCCTGTGTTGGTTTGTATTAGCCTGTGTTAGTCTGTGTTGGTCTGTGTTAGCCTGTGTTAGCCTGTGTTGGTCTGTATTAGCCTGTGTTAGCCTGTGTTAGCCTGTGTTGGTCTGTGTTAGCCTGTGTTGGTCTGTGTTAGCCTGTGTTGGTTTGTATTAGCCTGTGTTAGCCTGTGTTGGTCTGTGTTAGCCTGTGTTGGTCTGTGTTAGCCTGTGTTTGCCTGTGTTGGTCTGTATTAGCCTGTGTTAACCTGTGTTGGTCTGTGTTGGTCTGTGTTAGCCTGTGTTAGCCTGTGTTAGCCTGTGTTGGTCTGTATTAGCCTGTGTTAACCTGTGTTGGTCTGTGTTGGTCTGTGTTAGCCTGTGTTAGCCTGTGTCAGCCTGTGTTGGTCTGTATTAGCCTGTGTTAGCCTGTGCTAGCCTGTGTTGGCCTGTGTTGTTCTGTGTTAGCCTGTGTTGGTCTGTGTTGGTCTGTGTTAGCCTGTGTTAGCCTGTGTTGGTCTGTGTTAGCCTGTGTTGGTTTGTATTAGCCTGTGCTAGCCTGTGTTAGTCTGTGTTGGTCTGTGTTAGCCTGTGTTAGCCTGTGTTGGTCTGTATTAGCCTGTGTTAGCCTGTGTTAGCCTGTGTTGGTCTGTGTTAGCCTGTGTTGGTTTGTATTAGCCTGTGTTAGCCTGTGTTGGTCTGTGTTAGCCTGTGTTGGTCTGTGTTAGCCTGTGTTTGCCTGTGTTGGTCTGTATTAGCCTGTGTTAACCTGTGTTAGCCTGTGGTGGTCTGTGTTAGCCTGTGTTAGCCTGTGTTGGCCTGTGTTGGTCTGTGTTAGCCTGTGTTAGCCTGTGGTGGTCTGTATTAGCCTGTGTTAGCCTGTGTTGTCTGTGTTAGCCTATGTTGGTCTGTGTTGGTCTGTGTTAACCTGTGTTAGCCTGTGTTGGTCTGTGTTGGTCTGTGTTAGCCTGTGTTAGCCTGTGTTGTCTGTGTTAGCCTGTGTTGGTCTGTGTTAGCCTGTGTTAGCGTGTGTTAGCCTGTGTTGGCCTGTGTTGATCTGTGTTAGCCTGTGTTAGCTTGTGTTGGTCTGTGTTAGCGTGTGTTAGCCTTTGTTAGTCTGTGTTGGCCTGTGCTGGTCTGTGTTGGTCTGTGTTAACCTGTGTTAGCCTGTGTTGGTCTGTGTTGGTCTGTGTTAGCCTGTGTTAGCCTGTGTTGGTCTGTGTTGGTCTGTGTTGGTCTGTGTTAGCCTGTGTTAGCTTGTGTTGGTCTGTGTTAGCGTGTGTTAGCCTGTGTTAGCCTGTGTTGGCCTGTGCTGGTCTGTGTTGGTCTGTGTTGGTCTGTGTTAACCTGTGTTAGCCTGTGTTGGTCTGTGTTGGTCTGTGTTAGCCTGTGTTGGTCTGTGTTAGCCTGTGTTAGCTTGTGTTGGTCTGTGTTAGCGTGTGTTAGCCTGTGTTAGCCTGTGTTGGCCTGTGCTGGTCTGTGTTAGCCTGTGTTAGCGTGTGTTAGCCTGTGTTAGCATGTGTTAGCCTGTGTTGGCCTGTGTTAGCCTGTGTTGGCCTGTGCTGGTCTGTGTTAGCCTGTGTTAGCGTGTGTTAGCCTGTGTTAGCATGTGTTAGCCTGTGTTGGCCTGTGCTGGTCTGTGTTAGCCTGTGTTAGCCTGTGTTAGCATGTGTTAGCCTGTGTTGGCCTGTGCTGGTCTGTGTTAGCCTGTGTTAGCCTGTGTTAGCGTGTGTTAGCCTGTGTTAGCGTGTGTTAGCCTGTGTTAGCGTGTGTTAGCCTGTGTTGGTCTGTGTTAGCCTGTTCTGTGTTCAACGTTAAACAGTCGATTCATGCAGTTACAAACAGATTGCTTATTGTGTTTAAGGAAAAAGTTTGAAGCGATTGTTTTTAGCGTCGACAGTGAAAGACATCTGACAGGACTGAACGCGCTACGACAGAGATCGTCAGAGTTCAGCGTGAAAACAGTCCTGCTGCTCTTCCATTGACGTCTGTGCTTCGTTGAAGTCTGTTTAATGATTCTGCTGCTGTTTGTGTACAAATATTAATAATGTTTGCATTTTTTTCCTCCAAGTGTTGATTTTCTTCTGATCTAATAAAACATACAGAAAGACCTTAAAGTGGAAATACTTCATTCTGACACAAATACACAAATGAGCATTACTTTTACACAAATAGAATATATTATGAATATTAACTCACTGGCTCAATGAACTCACCTGAGAACAGCTCAAAGTCAATATGTTGAATGTTCTTCCTCATTGGCTTCATTGATTTCTGTAAATATCTCTTATTGTGAATCTGATGCAGGGTTAAAGGGTTAAACAGGTCCACAGGTGAACAGGCTGATTGGTGACAGGTGAGAGGATCATGATTAGGTATGAAAGGGGCGTCCTGGAAAGGCTCAGTCGTTCATAGAGGATGGAGCGAGTTCACCACTTTGTGAACACATGACTGGATGAAGGAGATGAACACATGGAAACTGCTGTCAGCGAACACAGTTTGATTGTGTTCATGCAGCACACAGCTCTGATCCCTAAACCAGAATCAATCATCAACAAACATACTGTCTGCTCACTGTGTCTGCCTGAAAGTGACTCACAGATACAGTAAATAAATGCACAGCACGTTATCATGAGTGTGACATCAGGCGGGTAGAATCTGCTCCACGTGTGATAAAAATCAGTTTTTTCCTGACGCGACATCGTGATTGAATCCGCTGAAAAAAGAGAAACGTGTGTGTATTATATGGGTCATGTAGCACTTTGGAAAGCAATAATGAAGTCTAATAATGTACCGTACCATTACAGCTAATTTTGTATTTAGTTCTGCTTTATTGCATCCTTTGTATTAAAGTCATCAATCATAACGGGCCTGGCTCCTTCTGAAGGTTAGCTGCATGCGCTCGGGCGCTCGGGACGCTTCCTGTCATTTCTCGTTAACGCCCGCCCACCGCGAGCTGCGATGGCGCTCTGAGCTGAAGTGTGTGCAGCCGGCGGTCGGGCCGCCGCGCAGACACTGGCTGGACTTTAAGTTAAGCACCTCGCTCAGGGGCGTCTCATCAGCAGCTCGATCAATATCATTATCGATCAGTATTATTAAGCCTTCACAGTTGCGCTCTGGCAAGAAAGTGGTACACAAATTGAATTCATGGCTGAAGGTAATAGAGCATGCGCTCTCTGAAACGCCATCATCAGCGAGGACAGGCATGACATTCTATTACGGTAATCTGCCGTCTCATCTTCATCTTCCTTCTTCTTCCTCACTGGAGGTCGGTGGCAGCAGGATGTTGCTTTTCCTTTCTTCACTCAGGCTTCTGCTGAGGACGTCTCCACCAACCCACCGAGAGGACGAGAGGGTCCTGTATCATGTCCACACAGAGGGAAAAGGTGGAGCTTGCATGTCGTTCTGTGACGCTTAATTAGAGCGAGCTGGTTGGTTAATTGTTTGGCTGATACGGGCGGAGGAGGAGGAGGAGGAGGAAGCGGTGGAGGAGGGAGCACTTGATTCATTACAGGGAACCGCAAGTTTGAAGGGTGTCGACAGATAAGGCTGCAAGGGTAATTAACAGAAAGAGAGAGGGATGACGAGAGAAAGGAGAGAGATGGCAAAGGAGGGAGAGAACTGCCAAGCAGAATAAATGTCATAAAACTGTCCCAGGATCCTGTAATGACTTCAAAAAGGAAGGAAAGAATGAGGAGCGGCTGTGGAAGGAGGGAGATAAAGGGAGAAAGTGAACGAGCACAGGAGCAGGAGAGAGGGCAATGATGAAGGGCGTAATTCATTTTATTACACAATGGTGCCTCAGCCCAGGACGCCAACCGGGCAGAAGTGCTGCCGAATCCACGGACAATTAACTTTTACAAAAAACACAAGCTTTGATTCCTCTGAAGGTCAGAAATGTCAAGAGGAAGGCGAAGCAAACAAACACTCTGACAGCAGCACATTCCTATCAAGAAGGAGGAGGAGGAGGAGGAGGAGGAGGAGGTGTTTAAATGGCCTTCAAAGCTCAGAATGGATCGCCAAGAAGGCAACTGCCCCGCAGCCCCGGACCCTGAGGGGCCCCGGAGGCTCCGCACTGACTGTGGAAATGACTTTGTGTTAATGTGATCAATGTGAAATGTGTTTGCTAATAAGCACAAATTAAAAACCTGAATGGTGACGCCCCGAAGGAAATCTGAGAGTCAAACTCTGCTTTTAATGTTTTCACACTTCATGTCTTAAATAAACTTCACAGAATCTCAAACTGACTGATGTAGAGCAAGCGGGGGTAGGAGAGCTCACAAGGGTGTCATGAGCTGTGCTTTCAGCCGGTCTGTCAGGAGCCGACACGCCGAACAACCTCACCAAGCCTGCTTACTGCCTTTCAGGCAAAACCCGGGGCAGAAAAACACAGGGCTGCTGCTGCGTACCGGTAAGATGAGAAGGAGACGCAGAGCGAGTAAAAAGCATCTGAAATGTTTGAAAAGTGTTTCCTAAATACAGAATCAAACCCTCCCGAGGAGTCGCAACAAACGCTGATAAGAGACGGAGCAGCTGAGGGAGGACGCCCAGACTCTGAGACAAGACGTCCAAAACACGAGGAGGCCTTGAGCGAAGACGAGCCAAAACAAGGAGCCTCCTCTGTCCTCTGGTGCACCTTGTTGTCTGTCCTCAGGGAGGACACGTGCAGAGAGGCGGGGTAACACAGCAGTCTGCTGTTTTTGGGCTGTGTTTTGACCTTTGACCCAGACCTGCTTCGTTCACAGGGACTGGTTCAGGGATTCAGGAGAACGGCGTCTGACCCTGAACACAAAGGAGGCCAAGGTCGAGGGAGTTTTATCAGCGTGTCTGCTGGCGAGTCTTTAGTCTCATCTCTTCATAAAGTTCAGGTTCAGACCGGCTGACCCTGCACCTTTCATTTCAATAGCTCGTTCTCTCTATATGAGTATTCACGTAACCTGGAACCTTTCATTACTGTGGGCTTTCCCTTCATGACTTCAGACCCTTTGTTTTCCCTTTTCTCTGTCTGTCTGTCTCCGCTGGGATGCGACCTAAAACCCTTCATTACCACGAGCTCTCTCTCCTCCACTCCTCTTCCCAAATCTCTCTCTCCCCCTTTCATCATTTTCCAGTGTGAATTCGAGCTAATCTTTCTTTCTTTCTTGTTTTCCTTTGTGGCGTCTAATCAATCAACCCCTCTTCTTCTCTTCCCTCTACACAATCACCAAAGCCCCCCCCCCCCCCCCCCCCCCGTGGGAGCCAATCATCTGTTTGGAGGTTTGAGAACGCTCTCAGCCAGGTTTGGTTTCTGTGCTCCGCGGACGACACAGCTGGCCACAGCTGCCGGCAGCCGCCATGAGAACAAACGGGTGCACGTGGTGAATTATGGCATCAGTACAAAGAGCTGGAGGAACTGTGGGAAACAAAGGGCTTTTCAGATTAGACTGAAACAGAGACAGAAAGAGCAAATCTGCTTCTGCTGGTCCAAATTAAACGCGTTCAGTATTCTGGGTGAATACAGACTTGTCAGCAGGTTTCTCTCCATGATGTGGACCTTTCTAGACTTCTGCTCGACTTGTTTACAGGTCAGACCGGCAGTCACTCGCCGGCCGTGTGCAGCCACACGTGTCGCATGTATATCAGCCGACGTGCCTCACAAACACCAAGGCCACGCCTGAATAAACCTGGCCAGCAGGGCAGTAAATCTGCCATCTGTCTGAGACACGAGACGACCGACTGCGGACAACAACAGGAGATGAGCAGGTCAAAGTGGCCTTCAAAAGCTTCACCTGTTTTGGATGAACGACAGCGGAGCGCCACATTAGTTTGATCTGAAGGACCGCCGCCGCCGCCGCCGTGCTTCCTGTCGCTCGAGCCGGCTGATGAAGCTATCAGCCTCGCTCACATCTGTCATTCGCAGATAAATCACTGACAGGCTGGGGAGTTGCTCCTCCACTAACAACAGAAAGACCAGCGCTGACCACATTTCAACCATTAGCAGAATCTGATTTCCTGAAAATCTGAAAGTTAGAGACATCTTTAAAAAGCCAACAAGGGATCTGTAGCAGGACACGCTGGTCTGGCCTCTTCATCCTCGCCTTCAGCATTCAGGGATCCTCTCCTGCACTGACACTGAACATTGGCGCTGGACAGAATGTCACCGTGGACATCGTGGACGTAGTGTCCTGCGTCAATAACTGAAATGTGGAAGCTACGGGTGGAGTGGCTGAAGGAGAGGCGAGGGCAGAGACAGAAGCTGTCTCGTGGAGATCAGGGCTTACGTCTCAGTGCAGGTCTGAGTGATGTGATTTGGAGGATGTTGCAGCGTGTAAAGCCTTCATCTCCAGGACTTAAATTTATTCTCATCATCATCGAGCACAGCGATACAGAGCAGTAATCTTTCCCTCTCGCAGTTCCTCTATCATTCCTGCGTTTCTCTTTTGCTTCTGTTTCCTTTTGACCACTTTCTCTTTTTTCTGCTTTGTTTATTTTACCTTTCTCGTCGCGCCCATTAAGAAGCGACGTTGTTGTCACTCAGAGCCTCCCTGAGACATTACAGCCCCTTTCTGACACGTTTCCATACGATAATAACAACGTGGAACGTATTGTTATTTCTGCAGGGAGCGTTAACGAGCTTTACAGGTGTAAAATGATCAGCTCCACTGTGTAAATCAGCATCACACACTCCTGCTGCCACTCCGCAGATTTAACCATCAGGATTCGAGTCCATGAAAACACTTTCAGGCTCGTACATTTCAACTGGAAGTGTCTTTGGTCCACCTGCAGCAATGAGTGTGTGAGACTTTCAAAATAAAGCTTACTGAGAACCATTTGAGGCACAGTCACACTGGTGATGATGCTCTGCTCTGCGCTCGGCGTTTGGTCTCCACCAGCGCTTTGGGAAATTCAACATGCTGTTGTTCATCATATTACATCATGAATACACACCATGAAAACAGAAAACAGGCAATGAGATTCAAACCATTTAGGCCAGCAGAGCAAAAATACTAATAAAAAAATGATAAAAAGAATCATACAGGATGAAATTTTACAGCATTGTCAGAACAAATCGAACCAGAATCAAACAATACATGATAACCAAAGCAATGACACAGCGAGTGTTAGAGCAGGCAGCACACACACACGAAAGGCTTCACACACACGTCATAAAGCACATAAATCACTGAGGCACAAAGAAGACGAGGACACGCAGGTATATCAGGACAGGTGATGTGATGTCCTGCTTCAGGTGTGCTCTGCTGAACAGGTTTGTTCAGCACCCTGAAAGCCCACCGCATCTCCTCCGCTCACCCTCCTCATCCCTCTCTTTCTCCAAATCCTGCTATATCCCAGGTAGGTAAGTAGAGCTCTGCTGTGGGTTTAATGAGCTGAGGAAGGGGCCCTGCTGGAGAAGACCAGCGTGATCACTGCTACCTCTGTTCCCATTTAGGGCCAGGTTTCGCTTCACAGGGCACAGAGAGAGGAGGAGGGGGGAGGCGAGGCGAGGGGAGGGAGGGAGAAAGAGATGGAGATAATAGAGTGAAGGGAAACAGGGAGGGAGAGACTTAACGCAGAAGTAAAACCATCCACCTGCTGCCGCGCTCCTCCTTTCTCCTCCTCCCCCTCCCTCCATCACCCACAGCTTCATCATAATTCATCCCCAGCTCTCTCTCCACAAGCCCTCCACAATCACCGTATCTCTGTTTTCTTATGTGGCTCTTCAGGACCGGACAAGCTTCATTACCTCACTTTGATGTGTTTCTTTCTTTTTCCTGTTTTCCCCTCCGCCCCCCCTTTTCTCGCGGCAGCTTCAGCTCTCAGCTCTGTGGCTCGTTTTGTGAGAGCTGTGTTGTTTTTCATGCTTTTTTTAATCTCATTTGTTGTGTTGGGATTCATATTTCTCTGCTGTAACATGTCATCATTCACTGTTAGAAGATTCCAGCGTCTCTCATTTGGTGAAGTTCATACCTTCATCTGATCTGACCTCATTCATGCGTGCACGGCCGACAGGCTGCATGACGTGCCTGATTGATGGCTGCCAGATCGACTTGATGGCTAGAAAGTTTGCTACATGATTGGTTTCCTGGTTATTTGGCTGAAGAATATGATTGACAAGTTGGACATGTGCTCATATCGCTCTCACCGTCACTGTGTTGAACGCACCCTCTTCATAAAGCATTGCCTATTTTAGCTCTGTTGTCCCTCCGCAGCGCACATAAACTTTATTTTGGATATAATGATGAATGAAAGTGATTAAAGATTACAGCCATGCTAGCATCTCTGTGAGCTGTACCTTGAGCTAATGGTAAAACCAGCATGCTAACATGCTCACTAACTGATAAAATGCTGATGTTTAGCAGGTTTAATGCTCACAATGTAGCCCATCTTAGTGCTAATTAGCAACCTGCTAATACACAGCACACATGGTCAGAAATAAAAATCATGGACATGCTAAATTTGGACTATCAGCTTAACAGAAAAGATATTAAACTACATCATGTGGCAAACATTCGTAGCTGCACAGCACTTTGAACGAATCCATGCCGTAGATGTTGAGATATTTCACTGCAGATGAAAAGTAATCTGCAAACATCTCCATTAGCACCAGTTTCCTATTTAGTCCCTGAAAACTGTTGATAGTGAGCTCAGCATGCTCACACACACACACACACACACACACACACACACACACACACACACACACACACACACACACACACACACACACACACACACACAAATGGGACATCAGCACATCTGCAGGTCCTCCATCATATTTTTATTGAGCTCTGTTGGTCCAGCCTGCTCTTCATTTCACTGTCTCCTAATATTTGTGTTGTCAGACCTTTTTAAATGTTGGCGGCATCATCCAAAACACCTGCTGACATTTCAAAGTAAAACTTGGCGTGCTTAATGTGGACGTCCAGTCAGTGGTGATGCTGGATGTAGATGCTGCGTTCTCCTGCTGCAGAATCTGAAGCTCAGCTGAGAGGAATGAGGTGAATGAAACAGGAGGCCAGGGACGGAGCTGATTGGCTGGGGTAAACACTGGGAACAAGGCGGGGCTAACGAGGCTGATGCAGGACAGGTGTAGGTAGTATTCCCACGGGGAGGTTTGTGTCTTTTACAGCTATCAGATGGCTAGAGGAGTGTGAGGAGCCTTTACTGACGCAGGAGATTAAACCCGGAAACTCAGATATCATCATTCATGACTTTATTTCCAAGTAAGTACAGTAAAGCCCAGCTCAGAAAACCAGTGTTTCATCCAAGACCTGATATCTATGGAGATCACATCACGATACAGCAGGCTGAATCAGTTTCCATAAACACATTTACACATGTATGCAAACCCACTTCATCAAATCATGTTCAAATATAAAATCCTTCATCACGGAGGCACGTTTCACCTGACAGAACGACCCAATGATCTGATCTGGTTTAGAAATGAATTACAAAACAACAATACGCCAACATTGAACATTATGTGAGACAGTGCACAGGAAATAAAAGGCTCTGCCACCAACAGCCCCAGCAGCCTGAAGATTAAACACTGTGAACTATATCCTTCATGTTTATTTGAATATTATGCATCTGGTGCACAAAACGAATGCTATGAATCTTTGAGTGGCCTTTCAATCTCGAATACAAGCGAATCCGCCTTCAATCAGCCGAGATGGTGCAGAGCTCAGTTTGGGGCATCGTTGTGACACATCAGGTACGTTCACGGCAGCTTCACTCAAGTTTGCTGCTCGCTGTACGTGAAGCTCCAACGATGATCTCTGTCAACGAGAAACGACATTTGAGGGTATTTCCTAACTGGTAATTTCATTTTTACGAAGAATAAGCGGGGAGGGGATGTGTGTCTGCGATGAAGTGAGACAAATGTACTTACTCATGTCTAGCATCAAAAACGCCTTTCACTCCTGTCAGGAGGGTGCTGCTGGGGACTGACCACTCGAAATACTCCCTCCAGTCGTTGACCGCCGGCGTTTCCGTGGGGTTGATTGTGGTAAAATCAGAGAAACTGCAGCAGTAAAACTTCCAGCTGTAACAGAGCAAGATGTTCATTTATACCGCTGGACTGCTTTTCTCAACCGTCACTGAAAGTTCATCATTTTTCTGACGAGAAGGGTTGAAAGCAAAGATTCACCTCCTGTCCATCTTGCTCTTGCTGTATCCGCTGATGACCCCTGCGATCACTTCGTTGTCTGCACATCTGAAGTCTATCTCACCCTGAGAGTCATGCTTATAACTGGACCAGCTGCATGTTTTGACTGGCTTGAAAGCCTGGCACGAAATTCCCCAGAGTCGATCTTTTTTGGACTTACTGTAGAGACTGAGTGGAAACAGAGAAGCACGTTAGAGAACTCTGCGTATTTAACAAAACAAAAACAAATATGCATGTTAGTGTTTAACAAAGAAAGCGTAAAGTGGAGAAAGTCCAGGGCTTTCTGAACGTGCATTTCTTTGTAACAGGTGTACTTTTTTCCCCGAGCCTCAATCCTGCACTCATGACACCCTGAGGATCACTTGAGCAGTGGCATAGCTTTGCTCTTTGTAGCTGAATATATCTGGAATATCAACTCAGTCAGATCTGGAACTTTCCAGTACTATTTTATGAGGCACAACATGAAAACCAGAGTTCCCTTGAACAAGAAGTTTCAATTGCTTGCCCACCTTGCGATGCTGGAAACAACTTGGCCAGAAGGACACGTGTGATTCATCGTTTTGCGCAACCCATTGTCCCAATTTCCATTCTGACTGAGGTATTGGTCTATAAGAAAGACAGCCAGTGAGTCACAGACTGAAAGAGTGACATACATTTATCCAGCATGTGCACAACTCATAAACCAGTTATTCTTGTGTAAATTACATATTGGATTTACAGGTTTCTACACTTACTGCAGCCATACAACTTGTTGATCTTGAGAATGTCATTTTCTGACATGCCGTCCCTCTGGCCTATCACTGCTGAGGGCGTGAGGGGAGTGATGGTGTCCTCTCCATTCTTTGAGAAGTCCTTCGCTCCATAATGCATAACAGAGCCGTAGTCATAAGGGACATTGAGGTTGTTTGTGTCTTCTTTATCGAAGTTATCTCTGAATTGTTCTATGATGTTTTCATAGTTGATCCTGACATAAGAGTCCCTGTCAGTTCGACTTTGTTCATGCCAGAAGCCGAGTGCGTGACTGAGCTCGTGCTGAATGATCCCGTTGTACACGCATCCATCCCCTAGAGATAACTGCTGAGACCCTCCGGTTCGTCCGACGTATGACCAACATCCAGACGATTTCACAATCTTGATGTAGTCTCTTTGCTTTTTACGTCGAATAAAGTGGATGCAAGTGCTCGTCTTGAAGGTTTTTATAGCTTGTTTAATCGACCGCTTTTCGGATCTGGAGAATTGTTTTGCGAGGGTATATGGCACCTTAACCACATTCTTTTTCTTTTGCCATTTGCAGGAATCACAGGTCATTGCATTCCTGTTTTTGTTGACAACAATGTCTCCTTGAACGAGGTATTTTTGTATTGCTTTGTTTATAGCAAAGATTTTTGAAGTGATTGACTCCGAGTCTAGAAAAGAGATGGGAAAAGATTCCGTCAAATAAAGTTGATGCAGAAAAATCGAATGTTCATTGCTGTCCCAGTTTAATCAGTCAATCAGACCATGAAGAACACTGAAACTAGTCACCTGTTGTTCCTCTGCAGTACCTGAAACTCCAGCGCTGATCGCTGTCAATAAAAAAACAATGTCATTAAGTTATTAGACAATGAAGGATGTCATCAAGAAAAGCTCCTCGACTGGCAGCAGGGGTACAAAATCCAAATGTTCTGATGGTGAAGGAGCAGATTGTTTAACGTGTAAAAATGTGGTGAATGAGTAACTGTTGAGGTCAGGTTTGGACCATCAGACCACCTGGTGTCAGCTCACTTACTCATTGTCAGCCTTGTTGGTTTTAGCGTAGATGCCTGTCAGGAAGTTGTCTGCAGGGACGTGCCAGCTGAAGTCTTCGTTCCAGTCGTTGACCATCGGGGTTTTCTGGCAGTCAGTTGTGATCAGTCCCGGTGCAGAGCAGCAGTAGACCTTCCACCTGAAACGGCATCAGTTTGTTTGATGATGTCACTGCACTGAAAAGACATCGAGGGTTTAACATTCAAAGAGCAGCATTAGCTCTGCTTGAAACGCTGATTTTGGACCTTTGCTTAAGCGTGGATGTTTTTCATTTCTCCATCAATCAAAAAGAAATGCCCTCAAGATGCCTAACAAATTTATTCTCAGTGTAAAGTTTATCACTTCAACATTTACACTTCAATGGAATATTTACTCACAATGTATGGATGTGTGTTGGAAAATACCTTCAAACTGTACAACTGTGCTTGTATCAATCAAATTCCCGCATTAATCAACAGTAGTGTGATGAATAAGATCAGCAAACTTCCCACCTTCTGACTCCCTGCTCCATCACGAACTCACTGAAGAAGCCAGCAACCACCTGATTGGCTGGACACTTGAAGTGGAGACCTTGCTCATGCATGTCCTGGAAGCCTGACCAGGAGCAGCCTTTGGTCTCCAGCGCCTTGCACTCAATCTTCCATTGACGTTCGTTTCCATCGGGACCGAGGGAGCTTTGGCATAGATCAAAATGATTCAGTGGAAGGATCAGCAGCACCAGTGAGACACACAATGTCCAGATGACAGTAAATAACCAATAGCTCAGCGTGGAGACTCATTCAGAAGTCGTAAACACGCTTTCATCTTCATGTGCAACCCACCTTTCAATTCCAGACATGACCTGGTTCTCTTCACAAGAATGATGCTCAGCGTCCCCTAAACTGTGTGCACCTGCAAAGAACATGTGTTCATCATCATCATCATCATCATCATCAGCAGCAGCAGCAGCAGCATCAGCATCAGCATCAGCATCAGCATCAACATTCGCCAGCAGTTTGTATTTAAGCAGCAGTTGCTCAACCACAGGCGCTGCTTGCAGGATCTTCAGGTGAATCGGTCCGATCTTCACAAAGCTATGAACACAAACAAACACATCATCGGAATCATGTCCACTCACCTCCTGTCAGGAGGGCGAAAACCACCACGCAGGTCCACATCGTGTCGGATGTGTCTCTCTCTGAGGTGTGAAGAGACTGCCTTCGCTGACTGCAGGTGCTGCAATTTATACGACTGGTGACTCTGTCTTCAATGATGGGTGTGTGTCAGCCCCTGTTTACAGCACCGTGTTTCCTCATACCTCCGGCATGACAGCAGAACTATGCTGTCACTCATAGCTAAAAAACTCTGTTCTTCTCATGCCATAGATACCTTTTCCATCAGATGACATGCATGATGATTACAGGTTCTTCTCCGAACTGTCAGGTCATCACCACACCCGCTGCGTTATGCAATGAAAACAGTCCCAGCAGCAGATCGTGTCAGCTGCATGGAAACACGTCACTGTTCATTTCCATGATTGTGAAATAAGCAAAAGCTGCGTACGCATTGTGAGGTGAAGCTGCAGGAGAGACAGTCCAGCTTGGGTGAATGTGCATTTTTACCACGAGTGCACGAACATGCCGTTAATGTTTAAAAGAAGAAGAATTTCCTTTATTCGTCACATTTTACACACAACATGCAGGTGAGGAGGAAACTGTACACACCACGCATCTGTGAAACTCCAACCCGCTATTTGACCCATCCATGCTCAGTCCTTCCTCCACAGCAGACCAGGAGCGGTGGGCTGCCAGTCGACCAGCGCCCGGGGACCAGTTCCTTTTTGTCACCATTGGTCAGGTGGTGATCTTCTTGCATGTTTTTAGTGGGGGTATTTTTATGGAGGACACCCCAGGTGAACATGGGGAGAACATGCAAACTCCACACAGAAAGGCCCCTTATTTTTCCTCAAGCAGCAGGCACCAAAGGCATGGTGGAGGACACGCCCAGCGAGATTCGAACCGGGGACCTTCTAGCTGTGAGGCGACAGTGTTACCACTGAGCCACTGTAGAATAAAACCAGGATGCAGATTTTTGACTGTTTGCGTTGAGACTGAATGAGAAACTTTGCAGCAGTCGATGTGGGGAGACGAGGTGATGCATGTGAACCAGGTCTGTGGACGGAAGCAGACCAGGAGGATGTCAAAGACTGTCTCTTGAACAGGCCGTGAACACCTGAACTCTCAGTTTTAGGTGAGACACTGGTTATAACTCTGTTTCCTGTTGAAGTTTAATGGAGGAACAGATGAGTCACTTTTAATAAAAACTAGAAAGCAACAAGCTCGTCCTAAACCACCGGTGTCGTATAAATGTGACACACATACCTGAACAGGTGAACCTATATTCGTGTTGGCTGTTATCCAGGGTTCGCAAAACATTTTGTTTTACAGGTTAGATGGTTGTAAGTACGGAGTGATGTCAACACTGCTGTGATTAGAGCCGTCTGATTCACACTATGAGCAAGCGTCTAAACAGGTAAATTGTCCCGGCAACAACAAAGCCACGAATCTTTAATGTGAGACTTTGATGAAGGGTTTGAAACAAATGGAATGAAATAAAAAGACTAGAAGACGTTTTAATGTCATTGCATGTCACATTTTGTTAACAGTGAACACTTCAGCCATCCGGTCCACTAAAGCAGCAGCAGTGTTTCCAGTGTTTAGCCAGTATCAAAGGATTCACGCTCTTCTGCTGGCAAAATGTGCTTCCACATTCATATCACTCGAGTATCCAACCCTCCACTTTGTGTTCTAGATTTGTGTTTTTCACTTTGACATGGACGAGTGTCTTTCTGTTGATGAGGGACAAACAGGGTTTCAAACAGGGACAGACTGTTTACCACTGCAGGTGTGCTGGGACGTTCCCGTAGG
Source organism: Chaetodon trifascialis (assembly GCF_039877785.1). Lineage (NCBI taxonomy): Eukaryota > Metazoa > Chordata > Actinopteri > Chaetodontiformes > Chaetodontidae > Chaetodon > Chaetodon trifascialis. Next base: position 1,005,715 of record NC_092058.1, on the reverse strand, counting down.
TGTGAACAACAACTGGGACGACTTGTTATCAGAGCTCCACCTGCGTGAGACGGCTCTCCCCAGGTCACAGTCATCATCACGGTGTGCCATGTGGAGAATGATGATGCAACCAATGGTGTTACCTTTCAGTGTCTTCACTGGCATCTGGTTTTAAGTAAGTCACACTAATTTGTTTAAACACGGTGAAGGGAGTTATTAACTACCAGCTGATGAATTATGGGCTTAACTGCTGGGCTGCTTGCAAAGAGGTCGTAACAACGTTTAGTTTAAGCTAAATGCTTTGCTGCTTTGTCAAAGTGTCCTTTCTCACCCTCTTAATCACCTCACAAGCCTCTGCCAACTTTCACCGACAGAGAAAAGGTCATCAAAGGTGGATTCGACGTCACAGAGGCGTCGATTATGGTTTAGACTTTTAGCGTATTTACACTCATTAAACTGACTTGAACTGTTTACGTCAGTAGTTTTATCAACGTGTTCATTCTCATAAAGAGCAAATTGTCCAGCATGACATGAACAATGTCAGAAACGGTCCAAAGACGAGACTCACTGAATAATCTTCGTTACCTTTAATGACGAGGACGGCCTCACCTTTGCTATTCTGCAGCTTACACTCGCACCAGGACGAGCTGACGGCTGTTCACTGAGATCTAAAGTGATCCATCAGGTCAGAGCAACCACCTGGTTTAACCCTGGCTCTGTGACAGAGCCGAGTTTCAACAGCTCAAGCTGCAAACGTGGAGCGTTTGTGAAATCGCACCCTGAATATTGTCAGGATTCACTTCCTGTTTGAATATGTTAGACTAGACATGGAGTCCAAAATGCTGAGACAATGAAATGCGATTTAACATCTAACCAGAAGTGGAAAAGCAGTTCAGTGCAGAGTAACAAACATGTGCACGGAGGTGCACGGAAGCACACACAGTGAACAGTGTGAGCATGTGTGAGCGTTTGCAGCAGGCAGGCCGGCGCCTGGCCGGACCGACACCTGAACGGCGTTTGGAGAAGTGGTGGTGCTTTGGTCAGCTGTCAGCACCCTCTGCGGTACTTTCAGGTGACTGACAGACGCTCGTCATGCTGAGATGCAGCTGGGAAAGATGCTCTCGACGGCGCAGTGGTAGGAGTTCAGAGTCTGAGGACATAGGTGGACGTGAAGGACAGAGCAGCTCTGGATGCTTTAGATGATTCCTGTTAGCTGAACTGCTTGTTCGGTGAGAAACAACCTTTTTTACCAACTTGTTTGGAGGAACAATAAACGCGACCCACTTTGAAATCTTACCATTTGAGATTTCGTGCGAGCCACCCGGAAAATAAATTACAGGTTGTCACGTCTCATCGTGCGTCAGTTGGGTTCGATGAAGAGGTTTACTACTGATGCTCGAGCTCTGGCAAACAGTGGCCTCTAACAACAGATCAGTCAGACAGAAGGTGTGGCGGACCAGGTTTCATCTGCCAGGTAAGGACGCGTACGAGTCTGACCCCTTTCAAACACCTTCATGCAAACTGTCACTCCGGCATCCGTGCCAACACCTGCCGGCCCTCATTCATGCCGGACCGTTCATGTGTGTGTGTGTGTGTGTGTGTGTGTGTGTGCAGGCGCACACACTCTGCTGCAGCACACATTTCTTTGTGGGAGCAGAGGAAGAATGGGTGAGAGGGGGGATTTGGGGGTATTGGAATACCTAACACAATGAAAAGCCACTTTGCCTTTTGTGTGCCCTGCATGACGGGGGACAAAGCTGGCCACAAGTGGGGCTTAACATTCCATTCGGCTGAAGGAAAGGAAGGCAGCTGGCACGGCGGAAAGGCCACACTGCGGATCTGCGGACACACCAAAAGGGTATATTGGGTTTCTGAGGCCACTAGGAATGCATGGGAAACAGCCCGGGGAGAAGAGTGGGGGGGTGGCGCATGGTGGTGGGGAGGACAGCCAGCTTTTCCTTAAACCCTGCGGTGGAGACAACACCTCAGGGGACAGCACATGACGTCAAAGACAGCACACCTTAAACTTAACACCACGTGTTACGCAAATCCAAAGCAAAGGGCCTGGACAAAATAATGCAAACACATCAACGTTTCAAGCAACAGTAAGAACTAAAGCAGCGTGTTAGCATCAGGCTGTCAACCCCACATTTATTACAGACACATGAGCATCATAAGAGCTGCTTTAAGTCCAAGACGAGTCTGTCCCATGGGGTTAGGGTTAGAGTCTTCAGTCTCCAGATGTGACTGTGTTCAAGCCCGTCTAGTAGACGACATTTAAACTCAGCTAACGCGGAGCAGCACACGTCTCGAAGCACGACGCTGACTGGGTCACAATAAGGAAACATTGTTAATTAACGTTTGCAGCTGAAGCACTCTGACGCGTTGTGATGGATGTGTTTGGACACTCGCAGCACCGGGACGGGGACGGACGGGGACGGAAGGGGACGGAAAGACAGTCTTAGTGTAATACAAGAACGTCTGTTGACATTTAACTGGAAACAATCTTTTCACTTTTGTTGCCTTTTTCATGAAACATCACACTTTTTAGTCAAACATAAATGTAACTCACAGGACGACATTTGGCTGGTCTCAGCATTTCTGACTGAAGTATATTAACTTCTTTAATATCTGTATCGTGTGGTGTGTGTGTGTGTGTGTG
>NC_092058.1:980574-998074 GCF_039877785.1 Chaetodon trifascialis | reverse complement strand
GACAGAGAGAGACAAAGAGCTGAAAGAGGAGGACGGGAAGATCAGCAGGGAGATGTGGGTAAGTGCTTTACACTCAGGTTTCAGAGATAACGGTGAAAAACAAATACATTACTGACAGGTTCAAATTTAGGCGAAATTTCCTAAAATCAAAGGAGCCCACCGTCAAACCGTTCCATTAAAAGCCGAAGAATAAAGAGCAGACTTTGGCTGAGGCGCTCCTTCGCAGCATCCAGCTGCTATTTGACGCACTGGACGGGGACATGTGTCCTGGTTCAGTCTGTCAGGCCACATATGAATCAGAGCTGGTTCTGCTCCAGTGTGGGCTGCTGGTAACACACCTGATGAGCTGAGTGAGATGGCAGAAGAAGAATACTTGTACAAGTAAAGAGGCGGATGCATTTACGCCTTTACAGCGTCTGGCTAGAACTGGGATGCATTTGCAGGTTTTGAGATCAGATAGCGGATGTAGACAGGATGGTCCTTTCAGTCGAGGACGTCAGCTCTCATGGTGCCTTTGATGGTGGGCTTAAAGCGAGCAGCTCAGGTTTGGTTCTGGACTGTTTTTCCTTCCAGCGGTCACAGACTCACTGATTCCTTTTACATTTGGCCAAAGCAGAAGAGAAACTGGCAAGATTGTGATTCAAGCAGCTCACTTCACTTCTGACGGGTCTTTATTCATGTGTTTGATGACAGAGAAGTAACTCACATCATGGTGACACACAGCCCACGCAACCAGTAGGTGTTTCATGAGCACCATCCTGAGCCGGTGTGGACGACGGAGAGCTCGTTTCTAGACGTTTTGACCGGGACTTTAGAGGACTGTGATTCTCTGGTCCCTCGCCATCTGCCTCTCCTCCTCCTGCTTCGCCCTCGTTGCTCATTCACTCGCTGCTGTCGCCTCGTCTGGAGACGAAGAGTCAACATTTTCCCTCTTCTACAAACCAGCACACGGGCTGACAGAAAGGCTGACACACCATCTACAGTATCTTGACACTCTCTGTCTCAGTATTCCTGCACGTCAGCATATCTTCTGCTCCCCCTCCGCCGCCTCCCTTCGCCTAACAGCGAATAATCAAAGTGCGAGACACTGATTCCTACTTATCAGCTACACATAGAGGACATCTTTGTTTGATAGGAGCAGGGAAGCAGGAGGTGTCGAGGGACGAACTGTGCTGTTGTCTTCCCCCGTGTTCGTGTTACCTTGCTTAAAGAAGTATATACACAAACACTACTATTCCTACGACTCACCTTTTGAAATGTATGTAGTATTTGCTGCTTCCTCTTCAGGTACTCTATTTAGTTCTTGTAGCTGTTATTGCCTGTGAGACATCATGTGCTTAACTGTGACATAAATGTATGAAACGTTTCTTTTGAAAAGTGCCATATGGTGTGAATACAGAGTATATCTTTTCTTATTTTGCCTTGAATTCAATCAAACCTGAAAGCGAAGAAGAGAAAAAGATGAGGAAGGTGTGTGAATATGATCAGCGCTGCACGAATCTGACGGGCATGTGCGATGAAGATCAGAAATGCGTCATGTCCAGCTGTTTGAAATCGCACCATTTTGTACCGGGCAGAGGCTGAACTGGATCTGGGTTATAAAGACGGACAGTGTCGTGCATGGGACTGTAAATAATTTGCTCTGTGCAGCTGTTGCAGTCCAGCAGATGATGGTAACACAACACTGACGGATTCTAACAGCAGCAGAAGAAGAAGGCAGCAACTGTCATTGGTCGTCACTTTTCCCTCTGCATGTCAGCAATGAAGCCGCCTTCTGTTAGAGACGTACAAAACAGACAGTAAGCAGCTTCTTTGGGTTTCAGAGAAACATCAAACCAACTCGAGACGAAGAAACGGCTTTTTTCTGAAAAGCAGCTCCACGATGTGTCGTAACTCGAAGCTAACGACGAGCGCAACGAAATGTGGTGCAAGATCAGTCGTTCACATCTGTAGAGTTGCTTTTTACAGGCTGAAAGAATTTCAATCATCTCTTATTTGACAAACACAAAAAGAGCACGAGTGTGGCACAAGCTAATGCTAACAAACAAGCTAATCCAGCTGAAGTCCGGTCGCCCACGGCAACGATGCAGTCTGGTCAGTCTGGATCGAGGACTTCACAAAAACCACCTTCAGCCTGACAAACTCCACTGAGACAGAACGATGCTCTTGTCCTCTGAGGACGGCTCGGTCCAAACAGGACATACAAGAATCCAGATTGTTCCTCGACATCAACGAGCCCGTTAAACTGTCTCTTCTGCCTTTGAGCAGGGCAGCAAGCGACAGGAGAGTCTCACACCTCAACAGAATAAAGACCAGGTCCAGGTCTCTCAGTCCTGATCCACGTCCACCCCGTCAGAGACGTCTGCAGAGACGTGTGACCCAAAGCCAGCTGCTGACCTGTGGATGGAGATCTGAGACTCCACCAGGACTGAGCGGAGCTTCTTCATCATCATCACCCAGGCAGGACGCTGAAGAGGACAGTGAGACCATGTTCTGTCTGGGCTGAGGAGCAGACACCATCTGCTGGTACCTGGCTGAAACACCCTGAATGTGAGCATGCTCAGGGAGGAGCAGTCACACAAACACAGCGCTCCGTCTTCAGCGCACATACTCTGACACGCGTAATTAAAACATTAAAAATGTTGTTTTCTGCGACGCCTCGCTTCAGTGAGCCCGGCGCTGTGCTGCTAAACCTCTGAGACGCTCTCAGTCCTGGACAAGCCTTCGACCGTAGGACCGGTTTAAAACGTTTTGTGTGTATTTATTTCTTGTCCTCCGTCCTAAAGCTGGGACAGCCACGCTAACTGTGACACCATTTGACATTTACTGATGGAGCCGGTGATGGAGAGTCACTAATTCACTGATTTTCGAACTCTTAAGTAACTTTGAGGTATTTGCTCTTTGCTACTTTGCACCTCCACTACAGTCATATAGCAGCTGCAGGTAGTAGTTGTGGATTTTAGGATTTTACACACTTTTGTAAATTATCATCATAACAGATGGAACCAGTGGCCCCTGACCTCTCATACATGAAAGCAGTGTCTAATTGTGGCCCCTCATCGTGTTTCAGTGTGCCAGCAGGTCAACCAAAGAGACATTTGCCGTCTTCTCCAGAACTGTCCGAGACGAAAACTTGACATTATTACACAGAAGTCCGTCCCCTCAATCAGCTGATGACCCCTCAGATTTATCTGGGGACTCTTTGGAGGGCCCCCAGCGGTCTAAACTAGCTGACTACGTATAAAGTAGTTAAAAGTAGCTCCACCTGCAGCAGCTCCGACAGCAAAACGCTGCTCTAACACTGAAGCTTCAGTATGAAGAGTGAAAAAATATGCATTCAAAAGTCCAGTTTGCAAGAATGAGTACTTTTACTTTCAATATTTCATAACACTTAAGTACAAAAGTAGGATTTTAAATGCCGACTTTTCATTGATGGAGTATTTTTATGCTGTTTTATTGGTGTATTTCTTCCATCACGGGGTAAATATCAGCAGCTCACTCAAATACAAATGACATTTTACTGTGTTAGCATCCACAGCGGTTCAGAAAAGACATTTAGCTTCATGCTAATTAGTCAGAAATGCATCTAATAAGGGCAAACATGAAAAAGTGTGACATGCCAGCTGCAGTCTGGGCTCATCTTACCATTCAAAGTAATTTCATTGTCAAATCTGCCGGCATTTCACTTTAATGATCATCGGCTCCAGATAAACACGTAACTGCTGAACTCTCTGCTCTGCTGGATGAAGCGTCGGCTCTGAAACAGGGAGGAAGTGAGCGGGAAAGAGATGATGAACACAGAGGGGAAAGAAAAGGAGAGGAAATGAGATGGGAGAGAGGGGAGATTAGGAGAGGAGTCGGGTGGAGCGCACAGGGAGGAGGAGGACTAGTCTACTGACGTTAATCCCGACGTGGAAACCATCTGTAATTCCTGAGATGTTCGCTCGTCATTTATGGGATCAGATAGCTTTTCTTAAACCTTAATAATATGTCACATTTTGGCGATACGGCTTTCGAATCGGCTGGATGAGAGAGGCAGAGAACAAAAAGAGGCAGAGGAGTGAGGTGGAGAGAGGAAATGAAGAGACAGGGCGGGAGATGAGGCGGAGGATAGCAGCAACAAGAAGAAAGCAGCAATATGACAGAGGAGACAATGGAAGTGCAGACAGCTGGAAAGTGAAGGAGAACGGAAGATATGAGGCTTCAGCGTGGACAGAGGCAAGTCTCAGTAAACAAGCAGAGTGACGTCGATCACAACAACGTGTTTATTCACCAAAACATCCAAACACTTCACACGACACAGGTGAGAAACACGTGTCTGCTCTTCAAATCAAATCCAGGAACCAGGCAGCGCAGTCTCAGCGTGTTTCTGCTCAGCGGCCATGTGGGAATGTACCGGAATGGAATGCGGCCGCGCTTTCACAACAAACACCGTCCTGCACGTCCACCCAAGGTGACGGAGAACAGGGAGGTGGAGATCAGGCGAGGCGTGTGGAGGAGTGGTGAGAGAGGAGGAGGAGGAGGAGGAGGAGGCTGTTTGTGGTCACAGAGATACGAAGAGTTATGAATGCTTTGTTTTGTGTCAGCAAGGTCAGAGGAGGGATTTATTCAGGCTGAGATGTCCTGATGGAGACACACACGCGCACGCACGCACGCACACACACGCGCACGCACGCGCACGCACGCACGCACGCGTAGTGCAAAAGACACACGTTTACTGTACGTGAACAAATCCCATAATTCACAGTTTTCCGGGCGCCAGCCGCCAAAGAGGAGGAAGAAATGTTTTGTAATTAATTTCAGACGTTCTGCTTTCGAAGAGGAAGATTTCATCCTCTTCAGTAAATCTGATGCACACTTCACACCTTTCAGTGTGTCTGAAGGCAGAAACTCTCTGCGGCCTTCATCAGAGCTGCTGCATCACGCCGTGAAGAAGCAGGCTCTGCTGCTCTCTGCAGACATCCTGATGTGACCCACAGACTGTGTTCTTCTGACGTGCTGCAAATGGTTGAAAACATCAGCACCACGTGAACGATGAGGATGAAGAACGTCCACCTTCTCTCTGAGTGACGTGAACAACTGTTATTAGAGGTGCAATGAAAAACCATAATCAGCTGATCACAGCGGGTGTCTGGCACGCCGACAAAGGAAAGTCATTCAGAGCTGAAGACGCCTCTTTGAGTCCGGCAGCCTTCGATCGAAGCCTCCTGTGATAAGCGTGACCTGGATGATGGAAAACAAACAAACAGACAGGAACGAGGGCCCCCACACCCCGACCCGGGGCGCAGATCATGTCGACACCCTCTGAACACGCCGGCCGCTGCGTGTTTGTAATATCAGCAGCTCGGAGAATGAGGAGGGAATGTTCAAGGCTAATCTAAATTAGATTGGGGCGGATTAGGGAGGCTGAGAGGGGAGGCGGCGTGCTCATCATTCCCCGGCAGCGTCCTCCCCGACGCGGGTTCAGCTCGGTTCAGGCGCGCAGAGGCCGCGAGAGGAAGTGGGAGAGAGAGCGTTATCACAGCAGCTCAGCTCAGGATGCATGGATACGGGATCTTAACGAGTATTCAACAAAGGAGCGCGAGGTGACGGAGACATGACGCCAGTGATCCAAAATGTGTGACAGATGAAACACATGAAGCAGAAATGAAGAGAAAAGCTCCCTGAAAACACACAGTCAGATCCAGAGAAGAGCTAAGCTAGCCGCTGCGCGTGCTAACCGACACACAGTTAAAGCGTTCATCCAGAAAGAGGCTGGAGGCACGTGGGAAGTTAAACATCAAGGCAGGCTGTGCAGGTTCGACGGTTGGTGTAGCTGAAACGTGAACGGGTCAGACAGCACAGCATCACTCTGGCTTGGTCCTGATGGTTTCAGGGTCTGTCCATTCAAGCTTTCTAATGAAGCGTTCACACAGTGACACTCTCTGACACTAACATGCTCCACGTTGTTAGTTCCTGTGTCAGTTGCAGCGAGTGTGTGTGTGTGTGTTTTCTCACACTGAGGGTGTGTCAGATGAAAAATTCGTGACTCTGTATCTGTGCTGACTGATTGGCTGATGACAGCGTCCGTCAGCCGTGATTAGGCTCCGGCACAGGTCGGCAGATCTGAGCTGGACTTTGGCCTAAATTTCAGGTTTCTGTGGGTCCTCTGCTGCTTCCTGCTCAAAGTCAGGCAGATAAACATTCAGTTTGGAGGATTTATTTGCTTTTATTTACAAAACCTGACTTTAACATTTGCATTTGTCGGAGAAAATAAATAAAAAAGACATTTTCTCCACATAAAAGCCTGACAGTTCACAGTCACGGCACAAAGCTTTCAGGCATTAAACGGCTGTCAGACTTCTGTTGTCTTGAACTCCTGGTTGGCGTCGATCAGCTGAGGCTTGAATAAATATTAAATGCGTTTATTGTTTTGTGTCATCTGTTCTGTAGGATTGTCTTCATTCCCACAAATGAGCTGACTGTCTCCACAGGGCAGTAACTCAGCTTTCAGAGGGATGTTTAGTGCATTAAGTCTCTCTCAGACTGACGGTTGATCTCTAACTCTTCGTTTAACGGCCCTTTGAAAAAGCGTGCAGAGAGGAGGATCCTGCCGTTTCCCCCAAATGACACTCTGATGCTCCTTCTGATGGCGGGGTGAGGGATGGAGCTCAGAAGTCTTTAATGAGATTTACCCCCCTGACTGGAGGCCGTGTGGGGGCTGAAAATGTGAAGGTAATCTGAGAGCGGCTGGAAGCTTGAAGTCAGGGAGGAGAAGCTGACAGTATTTGTGAGCTGGAACTTTGCTGCGGTTGAAAATCAGCAGGTTTAGATCAGATCTGACGACATGATGCACTGAAGAGCTGGAGATCCTGACTGCTGCTGTAAATGCACTGTACTTAGTACTGTGTACTATTACTGCATTTATACGTTGCACTGAACTGCCGTGTGCGAGCCGACGTTCATTCCCTGGTTTACTGACTGTCACCACTCATTATCCAGCATGTGCTCTTCTTTAAGGACTGTTAGCTTTTCATTTCTAACACGTGAAGCTTTTATTGTTCATGATTTGTTCATTCATCCATTCGTCACTGCGGTCTGTGATGTTAAAGCCCTGTCAAACATATTTTCCCATACGCAGACTTGAACGGACTGGACTGACCGATTGTGTCAGACTGATGAGCAGCTGCTGCTTCGGTGTTCTGCATCATCAACACGTTGCAGCAGGTTTGGACTGAAAGCAGCACACAAAGCCGGTTTTCTGCTGCAGCAGCTGAATGACGTTACATGTGCAGAGTTTGAAGCCATGTCGTCAGTGCAGCAGCCTTCGTGTGTCTGGATATTGAACCCTGAAGCCTGATCGGACTGCAGCCATGACGCCGCTCTCAATGCACACACTTCCATCTATTTTCCTCTCTTCCATCAGCGCTGCTGCAGTCTGGTCCTGCACACAAACAGATTAAGCAGCTGTCCACACACGTCCCACTGTCACCGGGCCAGACGTGAGATCTGCACCATCATACATGAAGGCAGAGGGAGAGATCTGTCTGAATGACGAGATTCAGCTAAAATAATTACTAAGCCTTCAATTATTAATCAGAGAAATGCATCGAGCGCTTCTCAGCAGGCATCCTAATAAAGAATGCAAGATGGCCTGACACCACGGGAGATAAGACTTGGCACAATCTGGCTCAAGCTTGCGATGAGAGACAAATGTGGAATTGTTATTGCTGCAGCCTTCCAGAGACATTTCACACTCTCTGGCACCGTTGTTTGACACTAATGAGGGTTAGACGGTCAGTTAAATATGAAATATGAAAGAAGCGAGGGGGAAATTCAGGATGGATCGGAGGATGAGAGTGACCTTACTTATCACGGTCTGATGTGACGATTAAAGGGGCAGTTTGGTTGTTTTCAGCAGCATCACTGTCAAACATCTTATAACAGGAAACACTTTAAGCACTGAATGTAAAGCACACGCCGATAACTCTGCACAGTCACTGTTATCTGACTGGTAATTACTCACCAGAACAACAAATACTCCAAATTAAAAATGCATCTTTTGGAGTGATCCTCCACAGCGTCACATAAAACCATTCGCAGTCTAACGCCACGATTGACAGGAAGTCTTCAAAAGCACAGGAAGTGGTTGATTGGACCTGATGCTGCTGTGGTGGAGGACAGGTTAAGGCGAGGGCAGGAACTGAAACAGCAGCACGTTAGTGGACTGAATGAAACAGGAAGCAGGTGAAGCTTGGCGAGGTGCTACAGTAACACTGACAACGTGCCAGCCATCCATCCACCATGACCTCCACCTCTGAGCACCCTGTCGCTCTGTAACAACACCTGTTGTTGAACGTCCAGTAAGTCATTATTCTGCTGTTGTCATGGTCTCTGCCTGAGCCTGTGGCAGCCTGGCTAACGCTAAATGTTTGGTTCAAGTGGCACAAACAGACTCCACAGTTTAGCCCTTCAGCTGCACTCACCTTTCCACTGCAAACACAAGTGCAAACAACGCTTTTCCTGTCTTCAGTTGCCAGAAATGAACACAAAAACCTGATTTTGTCATGTGTGCTGAATTGGATCAGCGGGGTGATTAACGGCTGAGTTCATGAACGGTAGTTATTAAAGCAGCAGGAACGATTCATGTGTTGGATCTGCAGTGCGAGCACAGCTCAGATCCTCATCGTCCTCAGGATGCGTCCCCCCGCTGGAGATGCCATTTTTATCTGAAACACAAAACTTTATTCGTGTCCGTCTACATGACAAAAACAGAGATCCTGCGTCCTGGTGTGACGTCGTGAAATTCTCATGAACTTATCTGAACCTCAGGATCAAAGGAAAACCACTGAGCCTCGATGTAACCGCTGCTAATTTGAGTGTCTGCGATGAAGAGCTCTGTGAAACACAGACTGACAGTGAATGGAAGCAGCCCTTTGACTGACACTGTTCTCCTCCTGATCCTCACACAGAAATACGACAAACATCTGAAACGTTCCTGCTGCCAAAAGAGCGACGGAGCCCAGGAGTCAGAAAGTCAATCAGCGGTGTTTGCTCACGCCTTGATGCCAATGTGTAGCTGTAAGCTAAAGATAGAAAACGTGCGTCTATATCAAAGCTGCTTGAAGAACAGAAGCTTTATTCCCTGCGAGTATTTGAGTCCTGCCAGCTCTCCTCTTTAGACGTTCCTTTAACTTGTTTATCCCCGGCAGTTACTGGCGAGCTCCCAGACAAGTGATTTAGCATGAATGCAAGGGCAAATAACAGCAAATGCGAGAGGCGAGATTACATAGAAACACAAACAAGAGCACACACAAGCACCGACATGAACGTGCTCCAGCGCACAAACACTCCACACACACGGAGCTGCCCAGGCCTCCCAGCACACCGCGAGCCGTGTTTACGACCTGGTTCCTTCCACGCTGACGCGCATCACGCGAGGAAGGTGATAACTGCTGCGTGAAGACTGACAGCATCGCCTTAATGATGGGACGTCCTTAACGTAGAGGACGTAGCTTCAGGCTGAGGCTGACACCACAACAACAGCGAGATCTTCAGATACAACATGGACGACATGCAGACAAGTGTGTGAAATGCATATGGCCAAATGAGCATACACACACCGCAGGCACACAAACAGAGAGGCATTTGTACATACACCCAAACGCTGTGGAGACAGATGGAGTGGTGGCAGGGTGAGCTGACATTTCTGATTATCCCTCTGCGGGCCGTGGGGTGTATTTTTAGACATGGTGAATATCAGTCATTCCTCAAGGCCGCTGCGCGCTTCAGGCGCGTACGACGAACTGCAAAAGACGAGGAGCAACGCAAAGTGAAGAGGACGGGACGAGATCAAGAGAAACAGGAAGGAGACTCAGAGGGAAGAGAGTGCTGACAGTCCTCATCTCAAACAAACACATCAGCCTTCCCTCTGCAGGACGGAGGAATGAGTGAGATTTACGGTACGCTGATGTAGACCAGGCTCACATGCAGAGCGAGGGATGTTTCACAGAGAGCGCGTCGGCTTGGCCCGCAGATGCACAGGAGCCTGCACCTGAAGGCAGCACACTGAACAGGTGTGAGCTGACAGGCTTCAGGCTGCGCCACCGCTCAACAACCCTCATCTGGACATGTTTCAGAGGTCTGCGACCAAGAAATGACAACATCTAACATCTCTGTTGGGGTTCAGCTGTAAAACCCGCTTAAATAAAATCTGCAGCTGATGTTTACAGCAGTTTGGACGCCGCGCTGCCACCGGTCCCAAACAAAAGGAACAGAACCTTCAGCACAGGTGCAGTCCGCCGAGTCTTAACAAGACCAGAAACAGAAATGATGTCATGATGAAGAAGAGCACGAGGGTCGGCAGGTTCGCAGCCCGACACCAAGCAGAGACTCACAGCTCTCTGTTCCAGGACACGACAGCTGGACTCTCCTGACTGTCGACAGGCCGCTGTGAGCATCAGGTACTCGCTGCTCCTGTGCGTCACTGCCACACCTGATAATGCCGTGTATGGACTTCCTACGTATTTTAATCACCAATTGATGTATAAGTGCTGCTTTTAGGGGGAGGAAGGGGAGGAAGCTGGTGAAATGTGTGCAGCACTTACAGCAGACGGTCTGAGGGTGGTCATTTCTGCTCCCTGTTCGAGGCTTCGTCTGAGTCGAGGGTCTCAGAGTCGTTACATATTGTCTGATTGTAAAGTTGAAGGAAAATGACGCTTATAGAACTGATTTAACTCAACAAGTGAGTTTTTAAAAAACCTGAAACACCAGCCAGAAGACAAAAGGCGAGACCCCTCACAGACCGGCAGGTGTTGCTTTGGTATTTCGTATTTACCTGCACATTTCGTCAGGTTTGTGGCTGCAGGGCTGACATCACTGGACTGACAGCAAAAAGCCTGTTTTCCTCAACAGCAGCAGCTAAAAATAACAGCAACAGAAATTCATGTTTGTGTGCTGTCGTACAGGCGGAACCTGAAGGCAGCACGCTCAAACGTTTTGCTGTTGGATTGTAATCAAGCTGAAAGTCGGCCTTCGTCAGCCTCGTTCTCCATGAAAGGCGGAAAAGTATCCAAAGTTGTGTTTTCTGGAGGTGTCAGCTGGAAAAAGTGGCCTGGTGTTCTTCACGCGGACGATGACGGCGGCGGATCAAACAGAGGGTTAGGGTTTGACATGTTTGTTGTGCCTGCCTCCATCAGACGAATACAGCAGAAAAAACAAAAAGAAAAAGCACCTAAAGAATCCTGAGAATCCCCCTGCAGCTCCCTCACCTCCCCTCTCCTCCCTCTTTGTCTCTTTATCTTCTCTGGTGATTCACACACACACACACACACACACACACACACACACACTAACCAAAGCTTTCTACGCCTCCACATTCCGGCCTCTCACGCCATGCTGTACCCTGTCAGCCATGACACACAGCAAAGATAAGAGGCGGCAGCTGCAGAGCTTCGCTCAGGGATCCGTCTGCGTCAGCTGTGGCTCGACTTTACTCAATTACAAATGATTGGAGGCAGAAACACCGTCAAACGTCCGCCCTGGACGAGGTGACATCACGGTTTCTGGAACTGACGGCGGTTTGTTTCAGGTCTGGTTTTGGCACAGACGACTTTTGGGGATTTGGGAAAACCTCGTTTAGGTTAAGATGACAGTTCTTGACAAAAATCAGAAGCCTCGGCCTCAGTCCACAGACTGAACTGCAGAAATTCAGATTCAGTGAGCTCCTCCTGCCCCGGAGCTGCTCACGTATTGCTGATTGTGCTCTTGGCCTCCTCTGAGAGGAGGTCACAGTTTTCATGCAGGAGCAGTCGCCTGGAGTCAAGGGTACGGGGGGGCCGCGGTCCCTGAAGACCCGCTTCATGTTCCAACATGAAGGATACAACCTGCGTCACCACCTCCCTGACGCGATGCTCAGACACACACAGGCGCAGCCACACACGCACACACACACACACGCACACACGCACACACACGCACACACACACACACACACACACGCACACACACGCACACACACACACACACACACACGCACACACACGCACACACACACACACGCACGCACACACACGCACGCACACACACACGCACACACACACACACACACACACACACACACACGCACACACACACACACACACACACAGCGTCTCCTCCTTTGCTTTGTTCACTTTCTCCTCAGTCGCTGCTCAGAGTTCGTCTTTAATAGACAGTAAGACAGCAGAAAGAGAAGGAGAGGACAGAGGAGATGAAAGGGAAACAATCTGTCCCCGACTAATGAAAGCAGCGCGATGGTGGAAGTAAAGCTTTAACACATCAGTCAGACTGTTGCTTAATGAGGAGAAAGGAGAGGGCAGGGGAAAGGAGAAGGAGGAGAAAAAGTGAAGGAGAATTTGCTTTACTTTCTTTTATCTCATTAAAACTATTAAACCTGAAGCACCGTACTGGAGATAAACACGTCAGGGGAAAGAGCTGAATGTCTGTTCTTGTTCAGAAGATTCGCTTTTCAGCATTTCATATTTAAGAGCAGAGAGTCGTGGACGGTCCGGTCAAATGCTGACAGTCATCCGTCTCTGACTGCAGTGGAAATGACTCAACAGGAAGAAAAGACTGCGTTTCGTCTCCTTTTTGCCAAACTTGCACTTTTTCTCTTTAACTGTGTCATCAAGCTGTCATCTGAAACTGTCCGTCCTCTGTTTAGCTCAAGCATGGCAGTTTGTTCCTCGCAGGCTGACGGAGAAGAAGAAGCTCCCCACGACCGGAGGTTCTGGAAACCAGCTGAAACACCTCGTCAGGCTTTCGTCAGCTCGCAGTTAACACGCGATGCAGCGCTTCGTACACGCTCATATCTTTAACAAACACATTTTCACATCCGAATAACAAAACCTCTCTGAAGCTGCGAGTAACTTCAGCTTTTAAAAGTGTGTTTGAGGAGGCAGAGACTCAGCTTGCCGTCTGCTGTAAACGTCTGGGTCACAGTCAATGACATCATGAGGCGAGACTCCATCGCTAATCATCCACAGACTCCGCCTCTGCATCACAAGTCACCTTTCAATGGACCAATCAAACAGACAGAGAAACGAACGAGGCAAAACTCAACAGACAGTTTAGCTCCCGACAACGTGCTTCATTTGCTTCTCTTGTTAAGCTTCGTGATCGTATCACTGTTCAAATGTGCAACAGTCAGTGAACGCACCACCAATCGTCAGGCCACGACGTTAGGTTCAGTGCAGGAGGAGTCAACGCAGGACATCATGCGGGGTTGATGTCTCAGCAGACTCTTATTTATGAGTGAGTCTTCAATTAAAAACGTCTTCACCAACAAAGAAGGACTGGAGTTGGTCCTCGGTGCGGCGCAGTCGCTAATGCTAACAGCTACTCAGGCTAACATTGCAGTCCATCCACAGCAGAGTCACAGAGAGTCACATTGCTTTGCATTCTGTCACAACACATCAACTCTTTAGCTACAACCATTCTGAAAAGTGTGGATCGGTTTTTATTTCCGTGCATGAAGAAAAAGTGTTTGCTGATTGAATGAAAAATGAGTGAAGATGGAAAATGTTCTGGAAGCATTCGAAGGATCTCAGCGACGCTGCAGCGTGGCGACCGTCTCCTCTTCAGAAGAAACCTTCCTCATGACGTCTTTCAGACCCGTGAGAGAACGACTCACGTGCTCTGCAAAGTGAAAGAATGTGAGAAACACTCGACACCTTTGTGTACGTGTGATGACGCGTAAACGTTAAGAACAAAGGCTCATGGAACAAATGTGAGGCAAGGGAATGAAAAGCGGCTGTAAAACAGCGTCAGATGAGTTTGAGTGAGGCCTTTAGCAGGACTGACTGCTAAACATGAACTCGGCTTAAGACAAGAAGAAGAAACGTGCACACTACACACCATGCTTCTCATGAAACTATTTTTCTCCGCATTTATCCCATCCTTGGTCTGTCGATCCTCTGCGGCAGACCAGGAGCGGTGGGCTGCCAGCTGACGCTGACTCCAGCACCCGGGGACCAGTGCTTCTCCGTCACCACTGGTCAGGCGGTGATGCATGTTTTTAGTGGGTGTTATTAAGGAGGAAAACCCGGGTGAACACAGTGAGAACATGCAAACTCCACACAGAAAGGCCCGTTTCCTCGAGAACAGGCACTGAAGGCATGGTGGAGGACACGCCCCCAGCGCCCCCAGCGGGATTCGAACCGGGACCTTCTAGCTGTGAGGCGACAGTGTTACCACTTGTGCCACCGTGCCACCATGTTTGAACATTGAACTGTACACATGAGTTGTTTGTGGTGTGTATGCGGGGTTAGCGTGGCTCCATGCATGATGCAGCGAGCATGGTCCACTGTCAGCTCCTCGTACCTGATCAAAAGTCCACACACACCTGGAAAGGTTTTTGTGCTGAAGCCTTTGAGAAGGACTCCCCCCCCCTTGATGATGGGGGCTGCAGACATTTCAGGCAGCCGGAGAAAAAAACAACTGCAAAAAGTCACAAATTTCAGCCGTGATTTGACGACGTCGTGTGTTTAGCGGTACGTGACCTTTATCCGGCTCTCGGGTTGATTTCCGTCATCCTGCTTCCACTGGACTTGTTTTTTAATCAACTCTGTCACCGAGAGAGATCAGACGCTTTCCTTGATCCCCCACAACAAACAGTCTCCCAATCAATTCATTTCTCTCAAATACATCCTGCATCAGCTGTAAGCGAACGTCTCACACACACACACACACACACACACACACACTCTGTAGAGAACTTGTACACACTGACATATCAATTGCCACATGTTGATTGCTGATGGTCTTGTCAGTATTAGAAGCTGTAACCCGACGACATCGTGAGCAGCGCTCCACAGTCTGAGACGGTGGTGATGCGTTAGCTGCGTTAGCTTAGCCGCAGGTGGGCAGAGCAGCTAGCCTCCACCAGAAGTACCTCCAGGTTTGTGTATTTGTACGCTGTGTTTGTAGCTGGCTGTGGAGGCTCGGAGGACGGACGCTCTGATCACCTGAGAAACACGACGTAACGTAACAGGTAACGATTATTATTTCTGCTGCTGAGAAATAAGCTACGTAACAACTGCGTGAGTAATATCTGTATTTTACAGGAATGCCGAACAGTATGACAGGAAAAAAAGAACAAAGGAAGAAAGAAATATTAAAGGAAATTTCCCATCAGCTGATTCTCTGACGCACGCAGACAGGAAGCTGCCAGTGGACGCCTGCGCAGCCGGAGGCGACGCGGCGTGATGGAGTGTGCTCGACGTTTCAGACATTTACACTAATAATGTCAAAGAGTTGACTTTGAGACAACCAGAACAAGCAGTGATTACAGCTGACAGAAGTGTAGGCGATGAACCTGTTTGTGCAGCTCAAACCAGTCTTAACGGAAAAACTGATCACATGATAAAGTCAGTGGAAATAATGACTGACAGCAGATGTTAGTGTTAGCAGGCGTGTTAGCGTGTGAGGCTCAGCTTCTCCGACATCAGCACGTCGTTGCTCCTAAACAATTGAACGTTATCGACTTCGCCTGCGAACACAAGGTTCTTCATCAACACAGGTGCTCCAGCTGTGTGTGTGTGTGTGTGTGTGTGTGTGTGTGTGTGTGTGTGTGTGTGTGTGTGTGTGTGTGGTTCAGGCTAGGTTTTAAGGGTTGAGGTCAGGCTAAGCTAAGGGGCTAGCTTTTTGTTACGTTACATATTTATGTGTACCAGAGAGATTTTTCTGTGTGAGTCAACTTTATGTTGTGTGTGTGTGTTTGTTGTGTATTCCAACACACATGCACACTCTCTCTCTCTCTCTCTCTCTCTCTCTCTCACACACACACACACACACACACACACACACACACACACACACACACACACACACACACACACACACACACACACACACACACAGCTTATCCTGCTTTACAAAGGGTAACCAGCTGTGTTGACAGAAGATGCTGATTCTCCACTCTCTTACCCACATCCTCCTCTTTCTGTTGAGCCCCAATACTACACACACACACACACACACACACACACACACACACACACACACACACACACACACACACACACACAAGCACCAGTGCACTCAGCCATCTTCACCCACACACACACTCACCAGCAAACACATCCACCAACACTTACAGGCAATGAATCTTGTCAGTTTTAATAAATAGTTACATCTTTCAAGCTGCTGACGTCGCAGAGAGAAGCAGATCACAGAGAGGGAGTTAAAGGGGGAGGAGGATCGGGGATGGGTGAGGGAGCAGCGCCGGGCTGCCGGAGTGGGGGACGTCTCCCTGCTGAGTGATATAAAATCAAAGTGAGCGCTGACTTATTTCTGCTCTGTTCATGGACGAGAGGGAGGATCTGTGCAGAGGGCGAGCGTTTCTGCACAGCTGCCAGGCTGTATGATAACACTGTGTGTGTGTGCGTGTGTGTGTGTGTGTGTGTGTGTGTGTGTGTGTGTGTGTGTGTGTGTGTGTGTGTGTGTGTGTGTGTGTGTGTGCGTGTGTATGTGTGCGTGTGTGTGTGCAGGATGAACAGATTAAAAGAAACTTAGAGAAGAAATGAGAAGAAAAGAATGACTCAGCAAATCAAGTCTTCCTCATACCATCACTGATGAGACTGTTTGTGTGTGTGCGCGTGTGTGTGCGTGTGTGCGTGTGTGTTTCTGACTGAGCCTGCTTTCAGGGACAAATTTCAGACTGAAGACCAGGTAATTGTGGACAGCTTGTCAAACTGGAGCGAGAGCTGATCTTTGTCTCAGTGGTTAGGTTACGGCTAAGGTTAAGGTTGAGGTTAAGGTTAAAGTTAAGTTAAGTTAAGTTAAGTTAAGTTAAGTTAAGTTAAGTTAAGTAAAGTTAAGCTTAGGTTCGGGTTTGGTAAGTCCTGGCTGATTGTGGGTTGGTCAAGTCTCCAGTAAGTGACTGTAAGTCCACGTCTTGTCCTCAGCGTCCCGTGTGCAGAGCTGATAATGGCTGAACGTCCTTCAGCTTGATGTTCTGTTCATCAGAAACCTTTCAGAACAAACCGGCCCGAGCCGACCAATCACAGCTCTCCTGGTCCCGTCTGCCATCTTGCAGGCAAATGTCAGCGTCTCGCGGTGTCGGGGCACCGGCGTGGAGTTGCGGCGAAGCGTTGGACCCTCAGAGCGAGGACTTTGTTTTAGGGTTTGGGAGGCAGCATGTCAACGAGGGTCTCCAGCAGTCCAGCAATACGAGCTGTGTGTGTGTGTGTGTGTGTGCGTGCATGTGCGCGCGCGCGTGTGTGTGTGTGTTTTGACGTCAGCAGCTCCTGGCTCTCGACTGGATGAGTTACCATGGTGACCAGTTGGCTGTGTCTGGACTTCTTTCTGTCTGTCTGCCTGTTTCTGTCACGCACACACACACACACACAAACACACACACACACACACACACACACACACACACACACACACACACACACACAGAAACGAGCATCTCCTCTGCTCAGAGTAAAGCAGCTTGAGGAAATGAGATTTGTTCCGGAGGCTGAGACGGAGTGAT